>NC_025694.1:19711536-19721318 GCF_000633955.1 Camelina sativa | reverse complement strand
TCGCCCTTTTTTTTTTTTTTTTTTCACTGAGGGATTTGAAATTCAAAATGTTTTGAATCGACGCTCTTGTGGATGTGCGGCAGTGAGGGTTACTTTAGATCTGTTGTGTGTTTCAAAAATTTGGGTGAGCGGGACGATATTACTTTTTTAAAAAAATTAAAACGATAGATTTGTTAAATGGACTGTTTTTTTAAATAACATAATTAGCATAATGTACCGTTCACAAAAAAACGGATCAATTATATATTGAATGACGGTATAAGTCAAAAATAAGCATTTGAAAATTTTAAAATATATGGTGAATGGTGGTGAAGGGGATCAAATATTTATAGAGTAAGAAATACTGATTTTATTGATTTTTTTATTTGGATATTATATTAATTGTTGTTTTGAATTGCTTTATTTGTAAATTTTAAATAAAATAGTTATATTCTAAAAATATATGGACTAAAATCTTATATTCTCCTTTTCATCAAAACAATTTCTCAAAAACCTCTCAATGGTAAGAGACAATATTATCTTAAAGGTTAAATATAATTAAATCTGTAAATGTTCAACGAAAAACACAGTAGCTCAGTGGTTGCAAGTTCAGTGGTTGCAAGCTCCATGCGCACGCGCCCAGTAGCTCAGTTGCTTTGTTTAGTTTGATATTAATTATATGATTAGTTTAATTTTGAGCAACTTAGATGGGTTTTTCTAGTATAGATTGTCTTATAGACCTGTTTTGTAGTCAAATTCAGGTATTGATGACCGGAGGCTCCTCTAGGATGCTTATGGGCTTGTTTGGCACTCCATAAGCGGTGTATGGCAGTGGACTGATGCTCCTTTAATGGAAGAGGGCTGGTGTGGCGTTTTAACACTATTGATGGCTTTGGGGCAAATGGTGGTTATAGAGTCCATACTTGTCATTTGAAAACATTATTTGAAGTTAGTAAAGACCGGAGTTCTTTCGAGGATGAAGGTTGTTGTTTTGTAATCATGGGCATTTATGTTCATCTTACATGTCTTTCCCTGTACCGAGATTTAGAGGTTTTCACACCTATCGGGTAAGTAGGGAGTAGTAAGAGCTTTCAAATTTTGCAAAAAATTTGGAGTTACTATTTTAAAAAGATGATGATCTTGTTTAGGATTTGTATCTTTATTTATTTTTTCTGGTCGGAAAGGGGGAGACGAGGTCTCCCAAATATTATTCAACTAGAAAATAAAAGTATTACATGCGGACACTATGAGAGCTAGACAAGCCAAGAGCATCATCCAACATAAGAGAAAGAACATAATCTTGACCAGAGTCCAACTAATGAAAGCCT
Organism: Camelina sativa; assembly: GCF_000633955.1. NCBI lineage: Eukaryota > Viridiplantae > Streptophyta > Magnoliopsida > Brassicales > Brassicaceae > Camelina > Camelina sativa. The sequence goes on along the minus strand of NC_025694.1, from coordinate 19,720,011 downwards.
AATAGTAAACTAAAAGGATAGTTGGCTAACGCATTGGCAACACGGTTAACTTATCTATACACATGAAAAATACAAACTATCCAGTCCTTCGATAAAAGAAACCATAGCACACACGTATTATAAAAGACAACGGATGCATATCACTAATCCATGTCCTAGGAAAACCCACCACTATTTCCCTATTCTTTGGATTGTTGAAATATTTTATTCTTGGTATTGTTTTAGTCGCGTTATTTGTTGTCTTTGGTTTGGGTTTTAAAAATTGTTTTGCAAACATCTTTCCGTGGTTTTCTAGCAATTTTCATCTTTGTAAGTTCATGTAAAGTTTTTACTAGACGAAAATTTCTTGATCTTTGCTTTAATATAAAAAGTTTTTCGTAGGCAAGAAAGGGAAAACAAATCGATTATACTCTCTTAAAATGGAGAACACAACAGCTGTCTAATATCCGATTTTGTTCTCTTTCTCAATCATCAAAGCATAATTTTTTGTATACTTTTTATTGATAAATGATCTTCAAAAGAAACAAAATTATATTTTTATAATCCCATTTATGATGCAATACTACTAATTATTGCGTTTGAGCTTCTTCGATACATTTCTTAATAATTTGTAGTTTTTTTTAAGGGTGAATTAGTGTGGTAGCCAAAAAAGGAAAAGTATTTAAAATATAGCAGGTTAATTAAAAAAAATAAGTATCTAACATAAGGGATAGTAAAAATTATCAGTAAGGGTGTTGATGGTTTGATGGAAGTGGTGACCATCGGAGTTGGTGGCCGGCGGTGGTGGTCAGAGGTCGGTGGCCGATGGTGGTGGACGGAGATCGGTGGCTGGCGGTGGTGGCCGGAGATCGGTGGCCATAAATGGTGGTCGGAAGTTGATGGCCAAAGGTGGTGGCCGAAGGTAGGTGGCCGGCGGTGGTGGCCAGAGGTTGGTGGTCGGAAGTCATGACCGGCGATGGTGGCTGTAGGTCGGTAGCCGGCGGTGGTGGTCATAGGTCGGTAGTTAACGGTGGTGGTAGAAGGTGGTGGTTGAAAATGGTATTGATTGGGATAAGTTAGTCATTAGTATATAAAATATACCGTATATAATAATTTCATGGTTAGAATAGTTAGACAATAAATTAAAAAAAAAATCTTGGTTATAGGTTCAAATTTCCCCTTTTTTTTATTAAGACGAAGTATGCTTGTAGGTGCCGCTTTTTTATCTGCGAGAGTAGACCTAAGATCTGACTTTTATGAACAGTTTTTGACATAGCTGATTACTAATGATTGAGGGTTTGTTAATCCAATATAAAGAGTGACATTAATGAATTATTGAATAATGTGAAAGCTTAAGCACGACATGGTACAATTATATACTTCATCATTACATTATCTCACCAACATTATATTTAAATGATATTAACAATCAGTTGGCCCACTTTAGGAATATGTTCACAGACAGTCCGTACTATTATTATTTGATAATTTTCTTGCACGTCGTTGCTCTGCTGACTGATTAATCTTTTTTTCCAATTAGCTAATTAAAATTGAAATGATGTAAGTTTTTTTTATTTAAAATATTATGATCCGCAGAAAAATATACACTATACGGATTTTACATATATTAGTTTATACTTTATACTACAAAACGTTTATCTAAAGCAACTTTAAGTCAAACATTTCGGAGAAGTCTACTACTTTGAATCTATAAAATCGGGTATAGTGGGAGAAAATTCAAAATAGCTTTGGTAGATGTTGGTTGTAGAGTGATTATTTTTCAATTTTTTTTTTCTTTTTTTGTCAACAAAACAATAATTAGAAAGTAATTCTAGGAGTGGTAGCCAAAAAAAAAATCAAACTTTTAATTACAATTATCTTTAAAACATATATAATATTCAAAAGTGTTTATTTGATTATTTCAATAACATTTAGATAAACTCTAAACAAAGATTCTTACCCAAAAAACAAAAAAAACTCTAAACAAATATTATTTATAAATTTCTATATTACTTGTGTTTTCTATATTTTTAAAATATCATGTAAACCCAAAAACTTCATATTTTATCAAAAAATTTATCTATCTTGAATGATCCACCCTAGTAAAATCTTTATATGCATTATTTATTTGCAATGATATGATTGAGACGATCGCCTAGAAAACATGACATATGCAGAGTTGACATGAAAATGAATTGTACTTTTCATCGACATATACCCTTATGCAAGTTGGGGATGCAATAATTCTTATTGGACAATTCTGAAGGTGCAAGCAAGTAACAATATTGACACTGTCGTTACACATTGGTCCCGTGTACGTATCTAATTCAGTTTCAAGATTCAGCGATTCTATTCCATATTTGTTCTCCAACTTATTCCTTATATCTTAAATATGTCCAAAAATTTTATTCCATAAGAAGAATTCCGAAACACTTGATCCAAAAGATCAAATTATATTGTCAACCCATCTTTTTTGTTAAACAATCAAATTATATTATTTTCATACATGATTTGCTTATCGTACTCGTTTAAATCTAATAAGTTACACATTTCTTAGAGCACTATAACACAAGTTAATCAAAAATCAAACGTAGAACTTTATTATTAGAATAAAACTAGAGAATTAAAAAAAAAAAAAAAGTCAACGAGTTTAGACTTCAACTCATTTTGGCCTTTGGGTGGGCCGAGTCAACCAGTGCCGGTCATAAACGTCCCCTTACATGCTCCCAAAACAAAAAGTCAACTCAACTATATAATTGGAACATATTTAAATTTCATTATCTTAATATACCCTTATGCAAATAGACCACAAAAACAAAAATCTTTGGTACTCAATCGTTCGTTTGTTTGATTTGCATTGAAGTGTCGATGGATCATTTGGTACTCGGTGTCTTGTCAAGTAAGTACACTATTTTGGGTTTGAAAAGTCATGGTGAAGAGATTCAAGATCGAAGATTCGATGGACAACAATGACCATGTGATGTCGATATGACAACGTGATATTTTCACCTAAGTTCTCAATCCTCACTTGATTTTTATTTTTGATGAGTTACCTTAAAAACAAAACCCATGAAACCGGAGATGTGAGGCTAATAATTTCGATCTAATATACAAAATTAACGAATAAGCGAATCTTGTTTATATAAGTAATTATTGAAGTAGGTTACATTTAAAAACGTATATATTAATTTTTCTTAAGAATTGATTAGAGTTTCTAATTGTGGTGCCACCTAATCACGAATGATGTATCAATGATATTAATTATTATTATGTTACTAAATGGATCTTTCGACGATGTTAGAGGCTTAGAGCCAAGGTTTTCTAATTCGTCAAACACATATTTAAATAAATAAATATATATATATATAGATATATTGATTATTGATCATTGTTAAAACAAGAATAATCATTTTTCGGGAAACACATCTTTTTTTTTTGTTTCTTTGAAGTTTTTGATATCTTTTTAAATGTATATATATATTAGTATTTTTGTAGCAATTTTTGCTCAAAAATACTTTTTGGAAAGTTTTTGCATTTAATGTCATTTAATGTTTATGTTCATACCCCAACAGATTTAGTTCACTCTCTTTACTATCCTTATAACCAAACACAATTAAGATTTTAAATATCTATATTATCCTTATAACCAAACAGAATTAAAATTTTAAATATCCAGATATATAATATTCCATAGTTAATATAGATATTTAAAATATTTATTCTATATTAAAAATAATTATTCTCCTATCATCTCTTTTTGATTTTAAAATCTAAATGTAGTAAATCATCATATAATACATAAAGTTAACAAAAATGTATATTGTTTCCTGCATATATTGTGATTTTAATTTTATTAAACGAACATATATTACTAAAGTATTATAAAAGTGTGTTTTTTAACATACATATATAGTAAATTTACCGTATATTGTATAATATAGAATTTTAAGAAGTTTATAATTTATAATTGATATATCTAAACTTAATAAAAAGTTAAAACTTATGAATATTTAAACATATTAAATTTTTAAAATAACACAAACGAGTTATATTACATGACGGATTATATGACATTACATGATTGAATTGATAATACTATAAAATAAAATATCATTAATATGATACTACAGTACGAGTTCAATCCTTATTTTACAATTTTAACAACACCAATATAAAATATGTCGAATCAAATTGATTTTAAGATAGTATTAGACAAAAATTGTTGTGCGGTATACCACGAATTATATACTAAATCACTAAATTAAGAGAAGAGTACATTAGCAAAATTAGTATTGAAATAGTATATTAACAAAAAAAATTATGTAAAAACTTGCCCCGCGGTATATCGCGGGTCATAATGTAGTATTTAAAGTCCTGTTTGCTGCCTAGTATAATTAGAAGCTTTGTCTCATTAATTGTGCTCCCATTTTATTAATATTTTATCAGTGTACAGCTTAATTCTTAAGGTTGCAACAAGACCGAGAGAACAGTCATATAATGTGCGACTTTTATTACAAGATCATATTTTCATTTGTTATTCAGTCATTTGGTGAAGTGAGTTAAGGACTGAAGGTTGATGGTTTTACGATTGTGGTCTTTTGAAGCGGGTTAATCCAGTTTTACACTACTAAATGTGCAACTGCATTCATATATTCGATTGCGATGATATCGACAATCATGCTCTTATTCGATAAATATGTATATATATATATATATAATATGAAAATCAAAATATTCAAGTAAACTATATTGTGTTTGATAATCGAATCTTATGAAACTAGTTTGATGATGGCTATAGCTTGCAAAGTTTGATGTGTGCCTTGTTTTTAATTGCTTTTTTTCTTGTGTTTCATTAGAGAATGAACCCTTTCAGGCTTTGTTTGTTTGTTTTTTTTGCATCTTGAAAAATAACCAAGGTTTATATAACTAATATAACTGTATAATAAGATTTTTTCTTTCCAGGTATAATAAGATTTGTTTCCCTTTAAAGTTTAGAACTAAATATAGACAAAATCTCCAATCAATAAATACGTGACATAACCATGTGTCACATTCAGTGTCAAATCACCTAAAACAAATCATATTATTTCAATGTGATAAAATTATGATTCGGGCGTATTAATTTCACAATTATTAAATTTATATTATTTTATAGAAACCGAATAAAGTACTTCATGTTAAAATACTATTTTCAGTTTGATTGTAGTTCTTTGTCATGAGTTTGTCTTTTTTTTCTTTTAAGCTATACAAAAAATATTGATATACAATACAGTGTTTTTGTTATTGATAATAGTAGGAGATATCCCATGATATAAAACACGGGGTCAATATTTTTTATAAAATATAATATAATAAAAAAATATAATGTTATTTATTATAAAAAATTATTTTGTTTGAGTGGTTATTTACTTTTAGTACAGTATTATATTTTCTGGTAAATTTACATCTATTTTTTTTTCTAACCAAACATTATATTAGAAAATGATTTGGAGATTGGTTGCCCAAACTGCAGGATACGAGTTTACAAAAGATAATTCTGAAGTTAAAGATTTCGAAGAACGAGCAAGACAGTTTGTCTTTACATTTGACGCTCGTTGAATCCTGGTAAGAGTGAAGCCGGGAAGAGATGATCTCAAATAGGTGAAATCATCTAGCAAATTGGAGAAAGCGGGCCATTTCTCTGGAGACTGACTACACCATCGCCACTAACTCTACAAAATTCGTCTCATAAGCATGATAGATAACACCTGCATAGAGGAGAGACTCCATAGCCCAAATCAACGCTTGTAATTCCGAGTGAAGGGGGAAGGGCTTCGTCTAACATACCGAGCTCCCAAGAGTAACGTCTCGTCCACACCATTGCAATACCACCAATCCAACCCCGTAAACCAATCCGAGACCTTCCAAGATCCATCGACCTGACAGCGAGAAGAGGTTTCTGGGGTGTCCAGGATTTCCGAACATCTATTTTTTTTAACACTAATTATTTTAGAATGTTATAGTATTTTATTTGTTTGATGTATGATACAGTTTTGTATTATTTTTTATTTGTATTTTATTATTTTGTGAAATATTTAGTAATTATAGTATTGTAATTGTGAGCAAATAAAATTTAAGAATATTAATTTATCAACCACATAAATTTTAGTTTTACTAATCCGCCGCTGTGGAACATTAAACACACACATTTTTCCCCATAAATTGAGTAATATATCTTCGTTTTGAAAAATTCAAATCACATCATTTACAGAAAAAATTCTACATATTTATTAATCATAAGTATTATATTATAATTCAAAACAATTTGTAAATGAAATAAAAGAAAAATGATAGGAGAATCATAATTTTAAATCTTAATAAAATCTTGTATACTTAGATAGGAATCTTAGTTTTTAAATTATGATTCGTTTACAAAATTTTAAAATTAATTAGTAATAATTAATTAGCGAGAAAAAAATAAATTTTTTAAAATTAATAATTATTTCAAAAAAATATTTGTCTAATATTTAAATTATATATTTATCTTTATTAAAAGATTAAACATTTGCCTTTAAAACCAATAACATGACAATATAATTTTTTACATTTTATAAAATTTGTTTTATATTTATACTTTTCAAGATATATTACTTTAAATAACTACATTTCTTTCTCTCTCTTTTTTTTTTTTTCAGTATCTCATACAACTTGTTGTTGTAATAAGGATCTTGTATATCTATAAATTCCTAAAATATATGAGATTCCATTGGGCCGCAAGAGAATCTTTGATATTTTATTCCTGTAATTTTGTTTTTTTTCTTTATGGAGAGCCAAAAAGTCACCTAAGTCTTCACGTCACCCTCCTCCTCGTTCCCTGCACCCTCCTCCTTTTATAAGTACTCTTCATATCTACCAATACCAAAACACGAGACAGATTTGGTTCCATTTTATTTTCATTTAGAACTGTTACAGTCATCCAAACCTTGGTGTTTGTAGGCTTGTAGCCATGAGTAACCTTTCAGATCTCGTTAACCTTAACCTCTCAGACACCACTGACAAAATCATTGCCGAATACATATGGTTCGTCTTCTTCTCCTTCTTTTTTCATCTGTTTTTTTTCCAGTAAATATCGTATTTTTTTTTTTTTTTCATGTATACGTAATCTTATGAAACCTAAATCAAATGGGATCGTATTGTTTTTTTACAAGTGTTGACTCTGTTTTATTTGTTTAGGATTGTATGGATTAGTTTTGGTTTTGGTCCTTTGGTTGTTCTTAGTCCTTTTTTTGTTTTGATTATTCTTCAGATTTCTGTTTAGTTTGCTAATAAATCTATTAGGCTCCTGAATCTGCCAATACTGAAACTACATGTTTGCTAAATTTTTTTTTGATCTCCTGATGATGTTTACTCTGTTTTTTGGCTCTGTTCTTGAAGAGTATGAGATTGAGTTTCTGAAATATTTTGTTTTCTTTGGTGTTGTATTATTACCAAATCAGGGTTGGAGGTTCTGGAATGGATATGAGAAGCAAAGCCAGGGTGAATTCTCATTCTCTAAATAATTTTGGGGGAAAATAAAAAAGATTCAACTTTTTGTCTTTTCCTATTTTTAGTAAAATTCATAAGTTTTTGATTTATTGTAATTCTGGTTTATATGTAGACTCTATCTGGACCAGTGAAGGACCCTTCAGAGCTACCAAAGTGGAACTATGATGGTTCAAGCACAGGTCAAGCTCCTGGTGAAGACAGTGAAGTCATCTTATAGTTAATAATCTTTCTTTCTTGAAATCTTATACTAGTTTCTTTCTTCTCTTTCGAGTTTTTTTTTTTTCAATTCTTGTTTATTAACCTTTTGTGTGTGTCTTATATGTATGTTTTAGCCCTCAAGCCATTTTCAAAGACCCTTTCCGTAGAGGCAACAACATTCTTGTGAGTTTCTTCACATGTTTTGACCTTTCTTGTTGCATCCATACTTGATTAGATCCATCATAATAACTTAACGATTTTTTGATCAGGTCATGTGCAATGCTTACACCCCCGCGGGTGAACCAATCCCAACAAACAAAAGACACGCTGCGGCTAAGGTCTTTAGCCATCCTGATGTTGTAGCTGAAGTGCCATGGTATGGTATTGAGCAAGAATACACTTTACTTCAGAAAGATGTCAAGTGGCCTGTTGGTTGGCCTATTGGTGGTTTCCCCGGCCCTCAGGTAAACAAGATGGATATATAATCGGTTTCGTTTTTTTTCTGTTGTTCGGTTTTTAAAATTTTTTTTTGTCTAAAAATGTATTGCAGGGACCATACTATTGTGGTATTGGAGCAGACAAATCTTTTGGAAGAGACGTTGTTGATTCTCACTACAAGGCCTGCTTATATGCTGGAATCAACATTAGTGGTATCAATGGAGAAGTCATGCCTGGTCAGGTTGTTTTCACAACCAAGAAACCTTAGCATAAAGATTCATTATTTTTGTCTCTATTCACTTATGACCTTAAATATTATATATTTTCATTATGCTT
>NC_025694.1:19709266-19711513 GCF_000633955.1 Camelina sativa | reverse complement strand
TTTTTTTTTTCTCTATAGTATTCAGTTTTGATGTTTTGCATGAAGTACTAATTACCAAATCTTTTGTGTTGAGAACAGTGGGAGTTCCAAGTCGGTCCATCTGTTGGTATCTCAGCTGGTGATGAAATTTGGGTGGCTCGTTACATTTTGGAGGTAAGTCTAACCAAAAAGAAATTTCAAACTGCAATGGTTGTTACTTATGTAGATTTCGATTACTAACACTCACCTTGTTTTGAAAACAGAGGATCACAGAGATTGCTGGTGTGGTTGTATCTTTTGACCCGAAACCAATTCCTGGTGACTGGAACGGTGCTGGTGCTCACTGCAATTACAGGTACTACATTGACAAGAATCGACTGAGAGATGTTTTGTCTTGTGATTTTTTTGCTGATTCATATAAACTAAATGTTACAGTACTAAGACAATGAGGGAAGAAGGCGGTTACGAGATAATCAAGAAAGCGATCGATAAATTGGGACTGAGACACAAAGAACACATTGCTGCTTACGGTGAAGGCAATGAGCGTCGTCTCACTGGACACCATGAGACAGCTGACATCAACACTTTCCTATGGGTAAAAAAAACCAACACATATTTTTTTACGGTTATTCGTATATTAAAAAAACTCGCTTTTGTTATTAATTATATTTGTGTTGGAATAATGTTTTATTATAGGGTGTTGCAAACCGTGGAGCATCGATCCGTGTTGGACGTGACACCGAGAAAGAAGGGAAAGGATACTTTGAAGACAGGAGGCCAGCTTCGAACATGGATCCTTACATTGTCACTTCCATGATTGCAGAGACCACAATCCTCTGGGATCCTTGATTTGATCAGATCAAGAAAATCTTGAATTGTTTCACTTTATTGTGTTTTCTTAAGTTTGTGTTTCTTCAATCAAACAAGTGTCTCAGAATTTATTCAGGTCAATGATTTGCTCTGCTTATGTCTGCTTTTGTATTGTTTCCCACCCATTGAAACCTTCTCTGTTTTATTACGAATAAAAATAATCTACATAATGAAAGTGCTGTTTCATCATCATTCATTCGTTATGTTTTTTTTTTTGGATTGTGGGTTTGCATAAAGAATGAAGAATGATCTGGTTTGCATGGTTTGAGTTCTAATTTGGATTTGGATTTTTAACCATATACAAAATAATAATGTTTTTAAATACAAAATTTTCATTTTCTTTTTGTAGTATCAATAGACTTCAAAATCTAAATTTTATATATATTAGATAAAATAAATTGAAACTAAAAACGTAAATAATTTGAACCATGTAAAATAAGTTTATTCATTTAAGCTCTTCCGGTTCATGTTAATTTGAACCATTGAAGAACCAAACCAAGCGAGCGACCCACTTTCGTATCCCAAAGACTAACAATGCAAATTTCGTTCACATGTCGGCTCTGATTGGTAACATGATTTATCGAAGTTGAGTTGAATAGAATATTATAATTCGATGTAAGTTGCAGTAAAAATTATGTGGTAAAAACAGTAGTTTGAAGTAATGGATCGCTGTAAAAATATGATTTATTAATCTTATCAAAATTACTGACTAGTGACATTTTTATGGTAGATATTGCAGTATGTATTATTTGATTATAATTATTAAAAATATTAGTGAATATATTTCACAAAATTATAAAAATAAATAAATAAAAATATATAAATGATAAAATAATTTTAAGATACACAAATTTAACTAAACTTCTTTGTTACATTACAAATTAAAAAATTAACTACATGCATGCCATAATATTTACAATCTTATCATATTTAGATCTATGCCTATTTTCATTTCAAATGATAATAAAAATAATAATTTAGGAAAAATATAATATAACTAATTAAAAAAGTTATTAAATAAAAGAAAAACAGTAAAAAATATTTTTATTGATATATGAATTAAATAAAAACAAAAACAATAATTTTTTTGTATTATACAACTGAATTTCCGTTTTTTCAATTAAAAATAAAAGATAACACAACTTACCACATCTTAACTCATGAAAATTTGGATGATGTTGAATAATGTTTTGAGTTAACAATTTTACAAAGTATATAACTCAAAATTGTAAGTCAATCATAACACATTGTAACTCAAACTCAACTTTAAATTTTTTAGTTTTGTTGTTTATTGGTAACATTTTTGAATAATCTATGAGTTAAGTCCATAACTCAACTTAACTCAATGGTAACTCATATGTTACCAATCAAAGCCGAAAAAAAAAAAAAAAAAAAAAA
>NC_025694.1:19662392-19709256 GCF_000633955.1 Camelina sativa | reverse complement strand
ATGCGCAACTTTACAAAACTCCTAAGGGGTTTAAGGATTTTTTTCGCGTCTGAACAAAAATGTCTCTGCTTCGAATTTTTTCGACTCTTCGCAGAGGAACTCATCGGACTTCACTTTCTTTCTCTTCTTCGCGGAATCCGATCTGCACCACTTTTGCTAATTCTTCACTCTCCCGTAACTTCCAGATTCATTACTTCTTCTTTCCTCAAATCCAATTACCATCTCTTTAGCTCGTGAAATTGAAATCTTCACTGTGTTAATTGCAGGGAAACCAAGGATTTCGTATCAGAATGATTACGGAGGCCATAAGACGAATTCACATCTCTTGGATCCTCGTCTTTGGATTATCTTTACAGGACAAGCTGGTGCGTACATATGCTCAATGTTTAGATAATTTTGTGATGTCATGATTCTAATTACCGATACGGTTCCTTCCTTTTTCAGCAATCCTTGGGTTTTGTGGGAACTCTGTATTAGCAGAGGATAAGAGTGGGCTAGAAAAAATTGAGGATGGTTCGGTTGTATCTAATATACACACATCTAAGTGGAGGGTGTTTACTGATAGTGGAAGAGATCATTTCTTTCAGGTTGGTATTTGAAGAATGAAGCTCAATCTACTTTTTTTCTTTAAACAAGGTTTTTTTTTTTTTTTTTTTTTCTGTCTTGGTAGATGATTTTTCTCTATTTTGTAGGGGAAACTGGAGCCAGCAGAGAGGCTTTTCGGTTCGGCAATACAGGAAGCTAAAGAAGGTTTTGGAGAGAGGGATCCACATGTTGCATCTGCATGTAACAATCTGGTTGGTCTCTGTGAGGTTTCTATGTTTGGTTCCTTAGATTATAGTGCTTGTTGCTTTTTCATTTCATAAGATATTGCATGAACCCTGTATCAGCATCTCGAGTATGGCTCTCTAAGGATAAGTGTAAAACAGTTTTACTGTTTCTGGCTGAGGAATGTATATATTTTAGCACAGTGGTTTTATGATCAGTCTCTTTCTGAGAAGTTTAATTCTTATTTGGGAGAGTAATCTTTTTCGAAATGTTTCATTCTTAGGTTCTCTGCTTCTCAACACTTGTTATTTCTTGTATTTTTAGACTAATTGCTCTATCTTTTCCTTCCTCTATGTAAGGCAGAGTTATATAGAGTCAAGAAAGAATTTGACAAAGCAGAGCCCTTATACCTGGAAGCTGTTAGTATCTTGGAGGATTTCTATGGTCCTGAAGATGTGCGGTGAGACATCAACATCTCTTGAGCTGATACTTAATTAATTAAGTGCCATTGGCTTGAACATCACCACACATATTGTAAAGTCTTTACTTTTGAGTTTTGATGCTACCTGACTAATACTATTTGTTCTGAAACATATAAATTTACGATCACTCTCATAGTTTTGTTGAGCTGGCTGAGTTTTCTGGTACATTTTACTATTTTTAGTTATATACCCCTGTTTCTCTGTTAGAGTACTTACCCTTTCCCTGAATGCCTCTTCCTGACAAGACAATTTATAGATTCGTAATTCTTTAAGGCTCTGTACGTTTGGCCATCTTAGTGATCTTTATGACCCCCACTGGCTAGATTGAATGTCATGCAACACCTAGAAACATCAGGAATTGTGTTACATGTTATACATACATTTTGGTGACAGGTTTGACTCCCTTACTGTTTTTGTACCCTTCATTCATTCAACCATATTTTTAACAATGCAGTGTTGGTGCTACTCTCCACAACCTTGGACAACTCTATCTTGTCCAGCGAAAACTTGAGAAAGCTCGTACGTGCTATGAGGTAATCACAATTGAGTTTTTTGCAAAACTAGGCTATAGGCATCAAATATGGATTGGTCAGGACGAGTACTTTTCTTGGCTATCTGGGTGACTTCAGTGTTGGCATTGGATATTATGAGGTGTGTTTGCTGTTCTTTCTTACATGAGACAATTAAGATGGACGGGAGTCATGAATGTTGCTCGCTATGTTACATACTGAAGTCTAGATGCTTTAATCAGATAATTGGTCCAAATTAATTTTTTAAAAATCGTGTTTTACCTCTTTTTCTGAGAAACTGATCCTAAATTGACCATGATTACGACATCCATAGTATATCTACTTGTCTGCTTGTTATTTCCTGTTGTTTGCCTGTATTTATATTATACTTGATATATTGATATCATATACTGCCACCAAATTCAAATGATAAAATTTTACATTCTGTGATGCTAACAATTTATTCTTAACTTTTTTTGCTGATGGTTCCCTGTGCAGCGTGCTTTAAAGGTATGGTTATGGTTATTAATCTTTATTATTTACAAGTCACACTTGTGTTAGTATGTATTTTTCCTCTTATCCTTTGTTGTGATTCCCGTCTAGATGAAAGGCCGAGTCCTGGGACATAATCATACTGATTTTGCAGAGACAATGTATCATCTTGGAACGGTACTCTCATGCTTCACTTTTCTTGCTTTTATTAATCTTCATGAGCTCTTTAAACTTGTAATGAACTGTACACTTCCTTTCTTGAGATTCTTGCATATTAGCCACATATTGTCACCCTGAACGTTAAAATTGCCTCTTGCCAATTCAGACATGTGATCAAATGCATCTAATATGACACATCCATGCTGTCATGAAGTCTGAGTTGGATCTATCATTTTAAACTTCCATCTAACATATGATATGATATTCGACAGGTATTCCACCTGCAAGGAAAAGATACAGATGCGGAAGCACTTATTCTGGATTCTCTTAAAATACTTGAGGCATGTCGATATCTTAATGATAACTGATATATGTGCCATCTTGACGTTTTATTTTGTCAATTGGATGCTTTCTTATTGTATTTTTGGTTTTTATAATGTTAGGAAGGTGGTGAAGGAGAGTCCATGACATATATCAGGAGACTGAGATATCTTTCTCAGGTTTTTTTGCCTTATATTTTCCTTGTTATTTGGAAGTCTCCTTCTACTTTTACAATGCATTGATTTTGAGCAAAAACCAGAACCACTCCGGATGAAAACCGTAGAAATTTGTTGGCTTATATAACTCACAATTCTCAACATCTGTGTCGTTCCATTAAGTGATTTTGAAATTTCTGTTATTTTACATTCTCATCTGTCCTTTCAGATATATATACGATCCAATCGTCTGGCTGAGGCTGAAAACCTTCAAAGAAAATTTTTGCACATGATGGAATTATCAAAGGTGTGGTGTTTTCTTACTTAACTTTCCTTTAGCTGTATCGTTCAATAATTTAACATGTTACAGTCTGTTTTGCTGCATTTTTCCTTGTAAATTCCAACTTTCTAATGTAGTACTGAAGGAAACTGTTCTAACTTCATGTTAAGTTTTTTCTTTTGAACTACTTAATTATGCATAAATCGTAAGTTGAGGAAATCACTTACATAGATGGAGCTAGTGGCAATCAATTAATCACAGGGATGGAACTTGCACATTTTTACCTGTAGTTCTTACTTAATTGCTAAAATCTATGACAGGGATTGAACTCAATGGAGGCTATAACTGCAGCTGAAGCATTAGCGCTCACTTTACGATTATCTGGGCAGCTGGGAGAAGCTCTAGAACTTTTTGAAAAGTGAGCACACAAAATCTTGATTGGGTTGTCAGATTAAAATACGAGGATCCTCAAACTAAAGCTCTATGACAATTTTCCTGTCAGGTGTCTCAATGCCCAAAAGAAATTACTTCCAGAAGGACATATCCAGGTTCACTCCTTTTTTTAGAAAAATCATCTTTATAATGGAAATCGAGTTAGTATTCAGCTTGTCTCCTCTCTTTGGCTGATAGATAGGTGGAAACTTGCTGCACATCGCGAAGACATTTATGCTTCAGGCTAGTCAGTTGGGAAGAACTAATATCAGTGAAGCTCTATTCAAACTAGAAAAAGCGAAGAATTATCTTGAAAACTCAACAAGGTTGGTCTCTATATATATTTCTGTACTAGCTCTCTTTCTTAGCGTAAACTGATGGTTGATATTTGATTTTTCAGTCTCATGTATGAGAATATAACAAAACTATTGGTGTGATGTGTGGTGTAAACCAGGATAGCAAAAGACGTTCTGCTTAAGTTGAAAAATCAAAAGAGCAAAGCGCAGAAACACGAAAAAGCAAGTGCGACTCTTAGGAATTATGAACATGCAGCTTTAGTTATATTGGTGGGTGTCGCTTGAAGTCATACTTGTACGTATATATATGTTTGATTGTCTTAAAAACAACGCGTTTGGGACGTTTTCTATTTCTTTGCAGCTGCAATCTTTTGAGAGCCTTGCAGCTTTAGAGACAAGCAAAAATGAGATCCAGGAGCCAAAGGTTAGTACTGCAGTGCGAAAGCTCGACACAGTTATAGAATCAGACACAAGCTTTCTTCTCGTTTCATTTGGTTCTGTGTACTTGACTTGATGATGAACACGCAATTGACTTCGTATTCCATAGACTATAGAACAAGCCTGTGTAAACCTGTTGATTCATGACATTCCAGGAAACAAATCCGCATGCAGCTGAAGAAACCCTTCTCCAATGTGTTTCAGCTTACAAAGAGGTAAATAAATGGATTGTTTTCCATTCATAACTAACTAACAACCTAAAGAATACTTATATATCACAGCTTTCATTAGAATCTAGTATCTACTTCTTTTCCTTTCTCTGTCTCAAATATCAGTCAATTTTTGATACATCGTGCAAAGAAAACGTTGGAACACTGATTCTTGTTTTGTGTAGTTTGGTAGTGGAACTCAGCTGCAAGATTCTCCTGAAGTAAAATCTGAATACCTTTCGTGTCTTAAGCATCTCTCAGCTTTATTAGGCAACAAAGAGACGACGCTCAACTCAAAGGATAGTCCTATTTCTTTACCAGAGCTGAAGGAAGAAGTTAGGCGTATCGAAATCGATCTTGGTTCTCTAAGTAAAGGCGGAAAGCTTGTCAAGTAAAGTGTTTTCTTTATTCATTCTTAGAATCTCCAATCGAATAAAGGATCATACAGAGATCCAATTGTCGCATATTAATCACGAGTTCCTTTTGGAAAAAGAAACCAACTAAATTTTTTTTTTTATTTTTTTTTTTCTGTAAAAGTTAAAAACTAAGAAATATCCTCCAAAATATTTGTATTTTAGTTTCTAAAATATATAATACGTTGTTTAATTGAGAACAAATATAAATTTCGAATTTTTTTGTATTCATATGTACATGAAAAAACTAAATTAAACCAATCCAAATGGTGGTAGTACTGTATTTTGTTTTCTACATTTCATAAACCTCGTAAACCAATAATTTCAAACCGAGAAATGAATTTAAAACTGAATTTATGATTAATTTTTGTTTCCATAAAACCTCAAGCGGCTGATTGATTAAACCCTAAAGGCCTAAACCCTCTTCCTCAAGGATTCATCTTTACATTTATCTTTCAACTGAACTAGTTCTGCAATGAGCGATTCTTGTCTGAATCTGCGGTAACTTCAAAAGAACCCATCAAAGATTCTTTTTGTTATGACAAGACGATACATTTATACACACGCGTGATACATGCGAGACGAATGATCAAGAGATCATCGTCATCTCTCTCTTCTTCTTTGCCTTCACTCGAAACCCTCTTGAAGCTCTGCAAATCTGAGATTCATCTTAATCAAATCCATGCCCGAATCATCCGGAAAGGTCTTGAACAAGACCAGAACCTCATCTCTCTCTTGATCTCATCGTCTTCTTCATCTCTCTCTTACTCTTCCTCTGTTTTTAACCGTGTTTCTCATCCTTGTCCTTATCTCTGGAACCATTTCGTTCAAGGTTACTCGGATAAGTTTCTCTTCTTCGAGACTGTTTCGCTTCTTGTGCGTATGATGAGAACAGGTTTTGCTCGACCTGATAAGTATACGTTTCCATTGGTTATGAAGGTTTGTTCTTACAATGGACAGGTTCGTGTTGGTTCAACGGTTCATGGGTTGGTTCTGAGGATTGGGTTTGATAACAATGTTGTTGTGGCTACAAGTTTTGTTGATTTTTATGGTAAATGCAAGGATTTGTGTAGTGCACGTAAGGTGTTTGATAAAATGCCTGAGAGAAATGCGGTTTCTTGGACAGCTTTGATTGTAGCGTATGTGAAATCTGGGGAGTTAGAGAAAGCGAAGAGGATGTTTGATCTTATGCCTGAGCGTAATCTTGGATCTTGGAATGCTTTGGTTGATGGTTTGGTTAAATCCGGAGATTTGGGTAATGCTAGGAAACTGTTTGATGAAATGCCTAAGAGAGACATTGTTTCGTATACCTGTATGATTGATGGATATGCGAAAGGTGGTGATATGGTTTCTGCTCGGGATTTGTTTGAGAAAGCGAGTGATGTTGATGTTAGGGCATGGTCAGCTTTGATATCGGGTTATGCACAGAACGGTCAGCCGAGTGAGGCCTTTAAAGTTTTTGACCAAATGTGTGCTAAGAATGTCAAACCTGATGAGTTTATAATGGTGGGTTTGATGTCAGCTTGTTCTCAGATGGGTTGCTTTGAACTGTGTGAACAGGTTGATACATATCTACACCAGGGCATGAAAAAGTTTTCTAGTCATTATGTTATTCCTGCTTTGATAGACATGAATGCCAAGTGTGGTCACATGGACAGAGCAGCCAAGTTGTTTGAAGAGATGCCTCAACGAGATCTTGTTTCATACTGTTCAATGATGGAAGGGATGGCTATTCACGGGTGTGGATATGAAGCTGTTCGACTGTTTGAGAAAATGGTTGATGAAGGTATCGTTCCTGATAATGTTGCATTTACTGTAATATTGAAAGTTTGTGGCCAAGCCAGGCTTGTTGAGGAGGGGTTAAGGTATTTTGAGTTAATGCAAAAGGAGTATTCTATTGTGGCCTCTCCTGATCATTATTCCTGCATTGTGAATCTTCTTAGCCGGACAGGAAAGCTTAAAGAGGCTTATGAGCTTATTAAATCCATGCCCTTTGAAGCTCATGCTAGTGCTTGGGGTTCGCTTTTGGGTGGTTGTAGTCTACATGGGAATACTGAGATAGCAGAGGTAGTTGCGAGGCAACTCTTTCAACTTGAACCACAAAGTGGCGGTAATTACGTGCTTCTATCAAATATATATGCAGCTTTAGACCGGTGGGCGGATGTTGCTCATCTTAGGGACAAAATGAAGGAGAGTGGCATCAACAAGATATGTGGCCGAAGTTGGATACGTCGATAAGCACTCCGTCATCTAACCCTGTCGATGGAAGACTTTGCTTTAACCTAACAAGACGCTCATTGCTTGGATAACAGTTTTACCATTGTGTTATTTCTCTGGCTTAACCGCCCATTTCAAATGAAAATGGAAGGAGTAAAACTGAATATTGTGTTCATGTGGTTAAGGATGTAAATACCTTTTGTGGTTATGATATACAATGATTACGATGTTATAAACTGGCTTTATAAAGATCAAAGTATATGTAAATTACCTTCAAATTATAGAAAAATTAAAAAGACATTACAAAAATAAAAATAAAAAACCATCAAAGGGTTGTTTAGTTCATTTGCTCTTATTTTGCTGCTCATTTGACATATTTCAATCTTTTCTGGACATCATAATTTGGATTTGTTGATCCACAAAAGTCTGTACTTGTACCAATCTAGACCCACTTCGGAGCTAAATGTTGTGCCATCATCATGGTTATTGTCGCCACCATCAGAATCATCCATCAGCATCAGAATCAGAATCAAAATCAAAATCATCATCATCATCATCATCTTCCTCGTCAAATGGCAGGCAACTGGAAGGACATTCTTCTTGGCTCCAGTCGATCCCACAAATGTAGCAAAACACATGTCCACATCTACACAATGTACGCACAAAGACATAGTGAAATAGAACAATTCATATATAAAAAAAAGTAACTTAATCAGGTTCAATAATTACTTGCAAGTCATGCGTCTGCAACCCTCATCACGTCCAATCAAGTGCCCACAGTGGTCACATTGACGCCACATATTGTCGATTGCCAAAGACGCCAGCTTCATGTCATTAAGTTCACCGTTCAAGTTCTTGTACTCATCACAGGACAAATCAGAATGCCATGGTACTTTGCAGTCAATGCAGAAGCGTCCATAGCATTTGATACATGACCGGGCATTGGACGACTGGTCGGTTTCACTGGAAAGCTTGGTTTTGGACATCAACATCGAGCAGGTTGGATATGGGCAATAGATTTTCTCTGCAACAGGGATTAAGTCCTCTTCCATCTTCTGTTTCCACATCTCAACAGCCATTGGTGTCAAAACCTTGCTACAACTTTCAAGAGTGAGCTCAGACTTGCATCCATCCTCAAGGCATATGGGAAATGTTCCACTAAACAGCTTCACTTCCACATACCGTTTCACGCACGAAACGCAATGGCGGTGAAGACATTTGTCATTAAAGAACATGCCCTCAGCATCGGTTTCTTCAAAACAAATGGTACAAACTTCCTTCTGTGGGGTTGCCTTCACATCAACGCTGCTACTAGTGCTTTGAGAAACCATTGCATCCATGGCAAGACTAAAGGCAAACTTAAAACCATTTGCGGTAGCCAAGACAAGTTCAGTACAAGTCATTTTTCCTCTAAGGCGTTGGACTTGGTCCACAAGATGGACAATCTTCTGGTTAGGCATCTCTCTGACTCTACCATTTATCTGCAGTAAAAATTCAGAGACAACCCAACTATTAGTTAATTAAACATCTAAAGCGAGAGAGCTTTTCCAATTTCCAAATGCAAATTACTAACAATACGAATAATGACAACAAAAAGAAATAGTGAAGAAAAATTGCTATATTGAATTAAACATCTAATGAGGTTTCGAATACGATAAAATTCGTTTGCACAATATAACATTTTCTTTATCTAAGTCAAAGTAGCACCACTTTTTAATTTATTTTATTTTTTTAATAAAGCTAACTAAATAATTACTCCCTCCGGTTTATATTACTTGTCATTCTAGACAATTTCACACATATTAAGAAAATAATTAAATTTTTGATTTTACCCTTCATGAATACACTATTTCATTTGATATAAGTAATTAATAAGTTAAAAGTTAGGGGTAAAACTGAAATTTTAATCTATAAAATTGCATCGTAAATACAAAACGACAAGTAATAGAAAACAAAAAATTAACTCTAGAATGATAAGTAAAAATAAACGGAGGGAGTAATTAATATAGTAAATAAAAACTTACAATTTGGTAAATTTCATAGTCATTGTAACAAATTACGATATTTCTAACCCCCAAACGAATTGCTTCATTTAATCCAATAATCATTGCGATAATCTCCACTTCTTCGCGATTAATCATATCGCCAAAAAATGATTCATTTATTCCATACAACAAGTTATCTGCTTCGTCGCATATTGCGATCCCAATTCCAACCTTTACACTCATTTCTTTATCCATCGCTATTTTATCACTCACCAAACCTTTGAAATACAATCTGTAAATTTTATTATTCTTAAATTTTGTTGTCGTAAAGGCGGATCGGAGAACCTTAGAACCTCCCTCGCCATTAAGGTTTGGGATATCTTCGGTCATCGCATAATCTACCTTCCGTTTTTTAGAAATAAAGGTTAAATCATGTTTTTCCATGATTGTTTAGTCCTCAAATTTTCTCAAGAAAGTTCGACTCTATATATATAGGACTAGAAAAGACTTTAAGCATATTAAACAAGTTGTCAAAATAATAAAGTCTCATTGACTAGTGCAATAGTATTTTCTTTTAAAAAAAATTCATCCAAAGGTTGATTGGTTCTCAAAGTTAAAATGTGACGACTTTATTTATTATTCATAAATGTATACTTTTGACAGTTTTTTAACCAAATCTGACTTTTAAGACCTTCTATTTTTCAAAATCTTAAAAGTTGAACTATCTAACTTCTCTTTTTTGTTTTGTGTATGTCATCCTTTATTTCTATATCCAACAAAATAAGACTTTATTAATATCAAGTCACTATTAACCAAGACCCAATAGTTCAAACAGAGGGTCTTTCTTCTACTTTTGGATCTTGGGCTTCAAACAATTTGGGCCACAGTCACACTACAAAGCCCACAAGTGTCACCACGCCTCTGCTCTGCAACGGTAACAAAGAGTCTTCTCAGTCAAACTGTATGCTACTAGCTCATCAACGTACAAGACTTATAGCTTAACAAATCCCTGTCTATAACATATTATATACTCTTTTTTCCCCAGCGATAAGGTGTGTGTCATGACGTGTGACCTAGGTTTCATGGTTAGTATCATCCTATATAAATCTCTCTCATGTCACTGTAATCTTTAAGTATAAACATTCAATAAATTTTCTCTTCGTATTTTGGTTTTATCCAAGCTTTCATGGTATCAGATCCCATGTGCCAATGGCTGATAACTCTGATTCTTATCCTCTTTGTTTTTCTCATTGTGTTGAGGTTGAGGTATGGTTTTCTCTAGCTAAGAAGTATAATCACATCTCTGCTTCTAGGAAAAATGACCTTCAACGCCGTTTATACTCTATATTGCAACTGATCCTATTCACTTAAGAAGCTTAGATATCCTCATCTAAGACCCTATTCACTTAAGAAGCTTGATCCTAAGTCTCTTCTATGTGTTTTTATTGGATACAATAAAAAAATATATAGGTTATCGGTGTTATCACCCACCAACAGGGAAGGTCTTCATCAACAGACATGTCTTGTTTGTTACCAAACACGCTTTTAGTCTATCAAGAGATCCATCAGCTTTCAATTTTGCCTTCAACACCCATTTGCAGCCAAGAGGATTTGGACATTCTTTTGGTGGAATCAAATCCCACGTAAGAGTCTCTTGAAAGGATCCTACCTCATCTCCCATGACATTAGTCAAACCCGAATCTTTGAGAGCTGTTTTCACAATTTGTGGTTCTGGATAACTGTTCTTGATTGTAAAGAAAGCATATTTAAGATTTCGCTTGACAACACCCGCTTTTTCTCTTGTAACCATAGGATGAACTGGATCTGTGTTTGAACTGCTTGGTGCATGGAGACTTATATTCCAGTAATATGCACAACTACAATACGCTCTATATTACACACTGAAACAGTTCAAAATGGGCTATAAAGCAATTTGATGTTAAAAATGCCTTTCTACATGGAGATTTGAAAGAAACAGTTTACATGCATCAACTTCCAGGCTTTGAAGATAAAGACAAGCCTGCTACATATGCAAACTCAACAAGGCAATCTATGGTTTAAAATAGGCTCCTAGAGCTTGGTTTGATAAGTTCAGCACTTTTCTCAATGATTATGGTTTCACCTGCACCTATGATGATGCTTCCTTGTTCACATATCATAAAGGTGAAGACAAGATGTTTCTTTTGATATATGTTGATGATATGCTTCAGACATGTAACAATACCGAGCTTGTTCAAAAGTTGTTTGACAATCTCAACAAGGAGTTTTGGAGGAAGGATTTGGGTGGTCTTCAATACTTCTTGGGGATACATGCTCATTCTCATTCAAAGGGACGAGGTTGTTTCTTAATCAGGAGAAGTATGCAATTGATCTACTGGTAGCAGCAGGGATGGACGACTGTGCACCTATGCCAACTCCTTTACCTCTGCAAATAGACAAGGTATGTGGGAAACAAATTCCCTTTTCTGATCCGACTTATTTTAAAGTTTGGCCAGCAAACTACAATATCTCACATTCACAAGACAATACATTCAATTTGTTGTGAATCTTGTATGTTAGAAGATGCATTCACCTTCCTTGGCTAATTTTTATCAACGTAAGAGAGCCCTACGCTATCTAAAAGGTACAATTAGTATGAGGCTCAACATTTACTCCAATACTGATTCTACACTTCGAGCATATAGTGATAATTATTGCCGACCGGGCTAATTGCAAAGAAACGAGGAGGTCTGTTGGCGGTTTCTGTACTTTTCTTGGTTTAAACTTCATCAGTTGGTATGCTAAACACCATCTTATTTATCAAGATCCTCTAAGGAAGCAGAATACAAGACTCTATCTATTGCTGCTTATGAACTAAAGTGGGTTTCTTTACCTCTTTGAGAAACTAGTGTGCCTCAACCTGCAACGCCAGAGTTATATTGTGATAATCTTTTTGTAGTTTATCTGACTGCAAATACTGCAATGCACAATTGCTCCAAGTATTTTGATGTGGATATTCATTTTGTTAGAGAAAGAGTGGTTTTAGGTGAGTTGGTAGTCAAACATGTTCCTGATGACTATCAACTGACTGACATTTTCACAAAGAGTCTTCCTCATGAGCCGTTCTTTGATCTATGCTACAAATTTGGAGTTGTCTTACCTCCTACTCCAAGTTTGAGGGGGTGCATTAACCAAGACACAACATTTCAAACGAAGGGTCGTCTTTTTGCATTTGGATCTTTCAAGGCTTCAAGCAATTTGGGCCGCAATCATACTACAAAGCCCACAAGTGTCACCACACCTCTACTCTGCAACGAGAACAAAGAGTCTTCTAAGTCAAACTGTGCGCTATTATCTCATCAAGTACGAGACTTATAGCTTAACAAATCCCTGTCTATAAAAGATTTGATACTCTTTGTTCCCCAGTAAGAATGTGTGTATAATGACGTGTGACCTAGGTTCCATTTGTAGTATCATCCTATATAAACCTCTCTCATATCATTGTAATTTTTAAGCAGAAATATTCAATAAAATTTCTCTTCATATTTTGGTTTTATCCAAGCTTTCAATCACAAACCATTAATAAAAGTTAAATTTTCTACAACAATTTTGTATAGTAAAACCTAAATTTAGATTCCTTTCTAATCACTTCCGTAGTTTCTTTTAAGAATATAATAAACAACTAAAGAGAAACAAAAGCACTCAGAATTTTAAATTTTTTAAAATAGAAAAGTTCAAAAAAAAAAAATTGGGGTGAAAAAGGCTAGTAACTGATGTTCGGTTTGGTTTTGATTCAGTTTTGGAATCGGATTTTTCAAATTCTCTTTCTTGTTCCAAAGCCTCGCATATTCCACATACAACAATGCTTTTCTTCCAATGCAGCTTCCAATTTTTCTCAAGATTCTCGAGGGAGTATGTCGGATGACTACTAAACGTGTTTTGATTGTGATATCAATCTTTGTCTTGTTCGAATCAAAAATTTTGATTCTAACTCCTCTTCAACACAACAAGGTAGTAGGTGCGTACATATAAAAAAATATATATATACAAAGGGATAACAATAATTGCCGAGACAAAAAAGAATATAGGAAATGGAGAATGTGAGTCCAACTAGAAAATTACGAACACTTTACCTACGGAATAATTGTGTATCCACTAATGGACCCAAAAGCAAGAGCAACAACTACTATACTATACTACTCTTTTCTCATTTGTATCAATCATTTTCACATACGCGTATTTATTATTTATTTATGAATAATTCATGTTGTTTTTTTCTTAGCCGTTCCCTTCAACCCCTATTAACGTGTCCCATCCAAATCCCACAAACCCAAAAAGAAAATATAACCAATGAACTATGCTTCCGTTCGCCAACTACTACATTTTCAACACCAATTATGTCCGAGAAGAAAAACATCACCAGAAGCAGTAGCAACAGGAGAAAGAAGAGATGGTCACATACACTCTTCACCGGAGGAGGAGGAGGAGGTGATGAGCTGGCGACGGTTAAAGCTGCTGCGTGGGCTTGGTACCAAAGACACGAAGGCAAACCGATGATGACAGAGTTCGATCTCACTACAAGAGCCACAAGATCACCTCGACCTTCACGGTACAAGCTCGAGGCTAACGAGAACAAGATCCTCTCCGAGAAAAGGGTTTCTAAACCACACACTAATCATTTATCGCGTGGAGATCAAGAAACCAAGTTCTCTAGTCTTCTTGACCCTTATGAGATTAAGAGTATCTCTAAACGGATCGATGAGGGTTCTTTACCTGCGAATCGGGGTAATGGTCTCCGGCATGATCATGTTATATTGGAGAAGAAGTTTGAATATGATAGTAAGAAGGAGAATGGGTTGGTAAATAAAGTGAGCATTCGAAATTTGTGGAAAGGAATGAATCTGATGGCTCCGAGGACGGTTTGTGGCAGAAGTAATGATGTGGATCTTAGTGCTTATCGGGCTGTCCCAAGAACAGAAAAGGTTGCACGGAGGGCGAGTGTCAATACGCGAACAGACGGTGTAGTCTCTACTCTCTAGTTATTGAGGAGCTAAAATATGTGTTTGGTCATTATTAATGCTGAAACAACTTCTTTTTCTATAACATTTAAGGATTTTAACAAGTTTATGTATCTTTTTAAAGATTTATTGCTCATTCTAACGAAAGCGGAAATGTAGTTATGCAATACTATATGTTATAATCTTTTGAAATATTATTGTTCAACTTAATTTCTTTTTTTTTTTTTTTGGTTGGAATCTCATCCTCTGCTAATTCTACAAAATAGTCGATTAGTAGAAAATATATATATATATATGACACATAGAAGAGAAGTCTTTGTTCAAAAAAAAGAGAATACAAATTAAGGAATATAGAATGGAGTGACCAAAATAAAGATTAGGAAACCCAATGGGCCTTTAGTTGGTTTTAGGCCCAAATTTTCTGTTTCTAACCATACATTGTGTTTACTCCTTAATTGGTTGGCTCAATTATGAGAAAAATAATTGACAGAAGAAATTTCAGAAAATAAAGATTTAGAGGTTCTGACTATACAATCAACATGCAGATTCAGAAAACGGAAAATACTTGAAAGCTAGAAAAAAAAATATTAAGCAAACCAAAACTCATCAAAAAATTTCCAAAAAGCTAAATCTAAAAAAAAACTGAACTATTACACAATCTATTTCAGATATCTGACAGTTTTTTTTTCATGAGAAAATATTCTTCTTACCCACATTTAAACTTTCATCTTCCTCCTATAATATTTTGCCCCAACAAACAACTCAAGTGCATATATCCTTTAAACACATATCCAACCTCGTCTTGTAAAAATATATTTAGATTTCCACAAAACATTAGTCTCCGACAATAATAACTCTAACGAGGGAAAGAGAGTGAAGATGTGAAATTATAAATTGTTCATCTTTTATCTTCTTATCAGGTTGCACAAAAAAAAAAAAAAAAAAAAAAAAATCTTCTTATCAAAAAAGTCTAGACCAAATTAAAACTAAAGTATAGATACAATTTTTAAGCGGAGAGTGACGAGCCCAACACTTTTTGGGAATTGGAACAAATATATAATGTTTAGAGAGTGTCGTTTAATTTTGGAACAAAGGATAGTGTTTTATTTGTTAATCATTAGATTTATCATTTATCATTTATCATAGAATATTAGAAGACAAACAAAAATCATAATATAATAGACCACGAAGCGTCGAGGCTCATGGTAACATACCATATACAGTATATACATACTATCTTGCAAGTATTTTTTTTTTCTTTCACTAGAACATATATGTAAACGTTTTCAAATAAAGAGTTTATTAAAACTCAATTCCTAATGAACTTAACTGATTTGAGTTATATGAGCTCATTGAATTCGCATGTGTAAATGATGAGTTGGCCATATTTCTCAATATCCCACCCATCCACACCTTCATATTAGTGCATGCATGTATTGTCGAGTTCGTGAAAGAATACATATCGAGTGCTTTGGTAGTGGCTTGGTCAAGGTTTTCGCCGATTGAATGTAAGTGGAAATGAGAGTGAGGTCAATTTTCCACATAGGATTTTATCTTGAAATGAATTGTATTGGTTAATGTTCTTCATGTGTTTTACCGACTTATTCATAATCAAATTGGCATTGGTGATCATTAAAAGGAAAAACATACCTTTTTTTTTGTCACAAAGAAAAATATACCACCACTCAAAAAATATCTATAAACTTGAATGTATGGTTATTATATTGTATTTCATTCCTATATCTACTTTTCGTTTCTACTTTAAGCAAATATTGGAGATAACAAAACACATTCACTCAAAACCGATCAATTTAAACGATATGTAGGGCTATAAACTATTACACTTTTAAATGGTGTATGTAAATTTTGTAACAATTTGGGAGAATTTTATTGTATTAACCTAAATTTTGGGGCTAAAGAAAATTTTCATCCCGACTCTTCTCAGGGACGCTCATGATTTCACTACAAAACAAAACTCAGATGGAATAAATAAATAAATAAATAAATATATATAATATATATATATATATATATATATATATATATATATATATATACAAATTCAGCCATTCATACATCTTTCCAAACAGAAAACAATACATTTTATATGATTTCCTCCTAATTATCATTCAAACTGACGATTTCCAATATTTGCTTAAAGTTTCTACCGTTTGAATTATCGACATTTGGCCAATTATTTATATTTCATGTGTTTTTATCTCATTCAAATAGTAAATAGTGTTAAATAAAAAATTAAATATATCATTTTTCATTTTTCTAATCTTTCTTAGCATTCACATGTTGTATTTTCTACATTGCTTGCCACCACTATTGATTACACCATTTTTTAAGATAAAGAAAAAAAAGAAAAAAACTTTCTCGAAGAGATTGCTTTGAAAATAAAACAATAGCTGAAACAGAGGCCTAAACAATACCTCTCAAACAGCTCAGACTTTTATTGAGAAATTGTGATGATTCAACAGAAATGGGCGTAGATACTGGCAACTCTAAATCCAATTTATATAGTATTAAATTTTTGTGGATCTCTAGGTTTAGTGGAGTACCTCTCCCAAGTTACTCTCAAATTAATTAATCATATAATTAATAAGCAATCTTAAGAGTATTTTTGCAAAATCATTCATTTATTAGAAAACCCAAAATAGGTTGTTCAATCTTTTAAAAAATAATTTTTTAATTTATGTTTAGTAATTATCAAACTTTAATAATCTAAAATGACAAAACAATTGTTAAAATTTTTATATTACATAAAACTTTGGAATCTTAAACATATTTTACAAACTTTGGAATATTAAACATATTTTACAAAATTCAAAATAGTTCACATATTTTACAAAAATTGAAATATTAAACTTATTAAACAAAATTTGGAATGCAGAATGCAATCGTAAAAGTAGTAATTCTTCAAACAATTAACTTAAAAATCCAAAACTTTTTATAAAATCCAGACATCAATAGTAGTAGTAACTAGATAAAAAATCCCAAACACCAACAAGCATTCATAACAACAACAAAAATAAAAGTAACAATGCTTTTGATTTGATTTGGGGATTGCTCGAACAATCTCCCTTTCTCCTGAAAGAGCATCCTTCAGTGAGCTTCGCCTTTCCTCCTGTAGGCTGGCACAGAATTGTATGGCAGTTTCCGCATACGACAACAGTCTGCGAGTGACTGAAGACTGTAGTACTGCGATACCAAAAAAAACAGACCCAATAAGTTTTGTATGTTCTTTAAACTATGTAATGTCAAAGGAAAAGAATTATTTTACAAACTGTTTCCGAAGCTTACATGTTGAAGCAGCCTTGGCACTTCACATCCTACATTAAAGTAAACAACAAACGAAACAACAATCAGACAGGTAAATGAGAATCAGACTGAAATTGGAATAGACAATACAAAACAGAGGGATTCTAAAGCAGCAAAAGGGTTCGAAATACATAAGCACATTGCCAAATGTTTTAAACAACAACTAACTACTACAATCAGAGTGCAGCTAAACCTAAAACACTTAACTACAATTCTAAAACAAAGAGATTTGGCTTTTAATCTCAAAAAGATGTCACAGATACTCCAAAAAAGTAGTTAGAAAGAGCCTCAAAAACCAAAGGGATTACCGGAAACAAAAAACCAAATTCACAAAACTCCAAACCCACAATTCTAATCATAGATATTTGGTTCTAAGAAGAAGTAAAAAGGAATCAAGTCATCGTTACCATCAAGAAGGAGTTTGGAAACTGAACAAGACGCTTGAGCTTGTGCTTCCTCTAGGGTCCGTCGTCGTCGTTTGTCATGAGAGAACATCAAACTAATATCCACCGTCGTTTGTCGTGAGAACCGAACCGTCGTATCTCACGGTTACACCGATATGGAAGCCATCGCCTCCGGCTGACCAACAAACAACCAGTTTAAGCCGGAAAATTCAATGGATTCGACGTGAATCCATTGATTTCTCCGATTTCACAAGAATCGTATGTTCTCTCGCCTTCAGAAACGAGAGAGAAGAGAGAGACAATCGGGACGAAAAGAAAAAAGAAATGAGAAAAAGGCAGTTTTATATTTATGAATCCACCATTCAGGAGACGCCACGTATCATTCTCTTGGAGTTGCTCGGAATGCTTCCGACAGAAACGATTCTCAGCTTCATGGACTCATATATAGGTTTTTATTAATATTTTGGGACCCAAATGTAAGAGTATTTTTAAGAGAAACCCATAGTAATGATGCTCTAAAGAATTTAATGAAGCATTTATAGATTATTGGATTAGTACAACTGGCACTTTGACCCATGATTTTATCCACTTTAATTGGAGTTTAGTGCTTATTATAATAAACTTTAAAATGTGAAATAGCATGAGTTCCCTGCTTTTGACTACTTAACGTAACAGCTGTTTCTATAGAGTAGAATCTAATAACACATATCTTTATGTATATATATATCGAAGATGGTCCCTAATAAGTGATAGTTCTATGTGTGGCAGTCCCAAAAGACGTAGAGTCAGTCAGCTATCTATGCATCATTAATTTGAGAAAGTAAAAGTAATATTTTCTACTGTTCCGTTTTTATGTGTTTCGTTTTATGTTAAGTATGTTGTCTAATGGTAACACATGTGCAGTTTTCCCGCAAGCACACCAACCGTCTTTTTTCCATCTCTCCATTCACAACCTTAGTTTTTCTTGTCCACGGGTAAAATAAAGTTGTTGAATATTGATTATAATTTTTTGTGTTGTGCAAGAGTAACAATGGTAAGAGTTTGTGATGTATTATTTATATAGCTTCTTTCCGTTTCCTTGAAACCTTATGCTTGTGTAGTAGTTTTGTATTCGACGATGAGACCCTCAGAGTTAGTTCTCCATTTCCAACACTCGTATTCAAACCATCTCTCAAACTAAGCAACATATAGTAAGTAGTTTTAGAACGAATGAACAGCTCTTATGATATTATACGAACGATGGACTGAAACAATAGATGTAATACAAATTTGTCATCAGTTGTACAATTAATTGACATATTACTCGAGTTTTGCGGATTAACAAACTGGTCACAAGATTCTTGGAGTTTTATATGTGTAGTCAATTGCATTAACCAAAAATCAAATTGTGTGGTGTATCTAGAAAATTGGTAGAGTAAAACTTCAAGCCCTAGTTTGGTCATTTTAGTAGTTACATTTGGTGCGGTTGCAAAACACTTGAGATATATATGATGATTAAACAAAGTAATTAGAGAGTGGAGCTTTAGTTTATGCCTTAACGGGGTTACAAGATAACAGTTGAGACATAATAAGTTTAATAATAGCCAACATGTGATTTTTTTTCCATGGATGTGAGAAGGACACATAAGAATTACATGGTCACCTTTGAGTGCTTACACGATAATGATGATACTGGCAACTACTGTAATAATATATATTTCATGATAATTAGTCATGAATCAACAAAAATGCAAATGATGAAATGAATAAACCAAGAAAAATGAAGAATCATATAAAATATGAATAAGGTCATTTTCAGGAATAAAGGAGAATAAGAACAAATCTAAAGTGAGTTTGAGTTCGGCGAAAGACTTTGAACTAAGCTGTCGGCTACTCACCAAAATCTATCAAGCTCATCTTTGGGGGTCCCCAGCTTCGACCCTTTTCCATTCAACTCTGCTTGGTCTTCTTCTTTTCTCAATACGAAATTTCAAAATTTTCGAAACACTATCATAAGTGTTTTTCAAGTGCTTTAACTCGAATTCACTATATATATAACGTTATGATTTGGTTTTGGTGAGAAGGGATTAGTAACGGCAAGTTGGATTGAATATAGTGTTATCTTAAGATATTCCTCTTGAATATATGCTAGTTGTTGAAGGTTGTTGCTACAAAACGAAATTAATTTCATTGCTTTAAATTGAATATAGGCTAAGACTCGAGTTTTATATCTTATGTGATGAGAATTTGAGCGACTTGTACATTTGAACATTTGCAAAAATGGTATCTTATATAGTTATATATGAACATTTGTTTGTTGAGAATAATCACAAAGTTTGTGACTTACCATTCGTTTTACCCGTATATTAATTAGATCTGATTGCTAATACAAAGCGGTATAGATTTTTAAAAGAATACAGCAAACATAAAATAAGTTTAAGGGGTAAAATGTAGCCATACAAAATAACAACAACAAAAAATGAAAAAAAAAAAGATAAATTATTTAAATACTCTTTCTTTACATAATTGATTATGAAAGTGATCTATTCTCGTTTGATTGTGATACGGGTTTATCAATGAAACTTGTATTCTTTTATAATTTTTGGGAGTTTTAGTTTTTGTCAAGGTTGATGTATGTGAATTACGTGCAAATCATGAGACACTTCCCCCTATATTCTTAGCATTATTTAAAACATAAAATTGATTAACACTACAAAAAAACTCGCCATAGTCAACTACATTTTACGACTATTATTCAGTCGCTAAATTTAGCGACTATTTAGTTATTCCATTACGACTATTTTACGACTAAATAGAAACAATCATACCGTTGTCGCTAAATTGCGACAACATATAGTAATCGTTAAAGTAGTCGCCATTTAATGACTACTTTACGACTAATATTTAGAATTATAAACGCAGCCGTAACCTTGTCGTTATATAGTCCTTCAGTTACGACTAATTCGGTAGACGCATACAAGTCACCAATTAGGCGACTATATTGCGACAATATCGGCGGGTCGTACAGGTTGTCGCTTAGTAGTCATTATTTAGCGACTATTATGCGACACTTTCGGCAGGTCGTAACGTAGTCGTATAATAGTCGTAATCTGCCGGTATTAAAAATCACGTTTATTTCGTTCGGAGGTTGGTGTACTTGTATTATGCGACTGATTTTTATTAGTCGCTTGGTAGTCGCCAAAATTGCCTATATATACCAGCTTCACCACTTCTTCTCTCCTCACTCACCATTTCTTTTCTTCTCACTCGATCAAAACAGACACATTTGTGCAAAATTAAAAAAAAATCTTCAAAAAAAAAATATATATATATATATATATTTTCTATGACTCTTGTATAATGTCAAAGAATTATAATTATAGTAATTCTCGAGAGTGGATGTATAAGAGGTTCGATGAAGTGACGGGCAATTTTTCGGTGGAGTTTACAACAAGGATGGAGCAATTCATGGCATTTGCAAATAGTCAATCTCTAGCACAGAATAATGGGGGTATGTTCCACTGTCCTTGTAGTCGTTGTAAGAGCGATAAATTTATGTCGGGAAACAGAATTTGGAATCATATTTTTAGCAATGGATTTATGCCTGATTATTATATTTGGTATAAACATGGGGAAGAAATCAATATGGATATAGGAACAAGTTATGTTGGTAGTGATTAAGAAGTGGATAATGTAGATGTGGGTAATGTAGTAGAAAATCCATATGTGGATATGGTGAATGATGCATTTCGTTATAATGTGAGTTTAGATGATAACTATCATGGGGGCAGTTCTCAAAATGTAGAAGAACCAATAGTAATCATTCAAAGAAATTCTACGACTTGTTAGAAGGCGCAAAAAATCCATTATACGATGGTTGCCATGAAGGTCACTCACAATTATCGTTAGTTGCTCGAGTCATGCAAAATAAGGCGGAGTATAATATGAGTGAAAAGTTAGTGGATTCGGTGTGCAAAATATTGAATGAGTATTTACCAGAAGAAAACCAGGTAACAGGTTCACATTACGAGACGGAAAAATTAATGCGCAATTTAGGTCTCCCATATTATACAATTGATGTTTGTATTAATAATTGTATGATATTCTGGAAAGATGAAGAAAAGGAAAAGACTTGTCTGTTTTGTGGTGCTCAAAGATGGAAGCCAAAGGATCCTCGACGTAGAACCAAAGTACCATACAGTCGTATGTGGTATCTACCTATTGCTGATAGATTGAAGAGGATGTACCAGAGCCACAAGACTGCGGCGGCGATGAGATGGCATGCTGAGCACAAATCAAAGGAGGGAGAAATGTGTCATCCTTCAGATGCGGCGGAGTGGAAATATTTTCAAGAACAAAATCTTCGATTTGCAGAAGAACCCCGTAACATTTATCTTGGATTATGCACTGATGGGTTCAATCCGTTTGGCGTGTCTCGTAATCATTCATTGTGGCCTGTGATCTTGACTCCATACAATCTACCCCCTGGTATGTGCATGAAAGAAGAGTTCTTGTTTCTTACAATTTTGAATTATGGGCCAAATCATCCGCGAGCTAGTCTGGATATCTTCCTCCAACCTTTGATAGAGGCGTTAAAAGAGTTGTGGTCTACTGGAGTCGATGCATACGATGTGTCCTTGAATGAAAATTTTAATCTAAATGCAGCGCTAATATGGACGATAAGTGACTTTCCGGCGTATGGCATGTTATCAGGATGGACAACCCATGGAAAATTGTCTTGTCCAGTTTGCATGGAAGATACAAAGTCGTTTTATCTCCCTAATGGAAGGAAGACGTGTTGGTTTGATTGTCATCGAAGATTTCTTCCTCATGGTCATCCATTAAGGAGGAATAAGAAAAACTTCCTCAAGGGAAAAGATGCTTCGAGAGAGTATCCACCTCAGTCGTTGACTGGTGAGCAAGTTTATTACGAGCGGTTGGCTGAAGTAAAACCACCAAAAACCAAGGACGTTGGTGGAAATGGTCATGAAAAGAAGACTGCTGGCTATGGGAAGCAACACAACTGGCATAAGTTAAGCATATTATGGGAGCTGCCTTACTGGAGGGACCTCAATCTTCGACACAATATTGATGTGATGCATACAGAGAAGAACTTTTTGGATAACATCATGTATACTCTTATGAGTGTGAAGGGTAAATCAAAAGACAACATCATGTCAAGATTGGATATACAAAAATTCTGTTCTCAGCCACAGTTACATATTGATAGTGATGGTAAAACTCCTTTCCCACCCTACACTTTGACAGAAGAAGCGAGAACAAGTTTACTAGAATGTGTCAAACATTCGGTGAAATTTCCTGATGGTTATTCGTCAGACCTAGCTAGTTGTGTTGATATGGAAAATGGAAAGTTTTCAGGCATGAAGAGTCATGACTGCCATGTTTTTATGGAACGACTACTTCCATTTATCTTTGCAGAACTCCTAGACCGGAACGTCCACCTTGCATTATCAGGTATTAATTAATTTCATATATATACCTATATTTATGAAGTCATTTAATAGTAATTTTAAAGTAATTAACCCCAATATTTTGCATTGTATATTGTAGGGCTTGGAGCATTTTTCCGGGACTTATGTGCGAGAACTTTGCATAAAAGTCGCATTCAAATTCTAAAACAGAACATAATTCAGATCCTATGCAATTTGGAAAAGATCTTTCCACCATCATTTTTCGACGTGATGGAGCATCTGCCTATACATCTCCCCTACGAAGCTGAATTAGGAGGCCCTGCCCAATATAGATGGATGTATCCTTTTGAAAGGTTTTTTTAAAAATTGAAAGGAAAAGCAAAGAACAAAAGATAGGCATCCAGATCAATTGTTGAATCTTATATCAATGACGAGATTGCTTATTTCTCAGAGCACTACTTCGCCGCAAATATACAAACAAAATCATGGTAAATTCTAAAATCAATCAAGGTAGATAAAACTGTTATCATTTATTTGAAAGTCATTTACTTTTCTCATTCGGTCAGGTTAACACGATTTGATCAAGGTGAAGCCCATGAATATCATGTCTCTGGAGTACCTCCAATATTTACTCACATCGGCCGTCCAAGTGGAGAAATGAATGAAATATGGCTATCTGAAAGATACTATCAATGTGCACATGCATATGTTTTACGGAATTGTGACTATTTTCAGCCAATTGAGAGGTATATAATTAAGTTTATATTGATTAAGTAAAGTAAAATTTATTATATATATAATCCACACAAAATTTCTCATATATTTGTGTTGGTCTTGTATACATAGTATGTTCGAGGATTTTATTGGTGCAAGATATCCAGGACTTTCAGGAAAAAAACTCTCCACTAAAAGAGCAGACGAATATCATTTATGGGTTAAAGAATATGTATGTCTTTATATAATACTTATTAAAACTATTTTTATTATATATTATAAATAATTCTAATATATATATATATATATATATATATGTTACTTATATGCAGGTTTATTACTGGAACGCCACAAATCTATTTCCTACCTGGGTTCAAGAGATAGTGCATGGACCTTTGAACAAGGTCAAAACATGGCCAATGTATTTTACAAGAGGCTACTTGTTTCATACTCGTGATCATGGTGTTGGACGAAAGACTTGTAACTATGGAGTTTGTGTTAAAGGTGAAAATTACACTAATGCATCCGATGCAACGGATTTCTACGGGACCTTAACTGATATCATAGAACTCGAGTATGAGGGGATGGTAATTTTGAGAATCACACTTTTTCAGTGTAAGTGGTATGACCCTGTTATGGGTAGAGGCACTCAGATGAGCAATGATGGCGTCGTAGACGTTCTTTCATCGAGAAAATATAATAAAT
The DNA here is from genome assembly GCF_000633955.1 of Camelina sativa. Lineage (NCBI taxonomy): Eukaryota > Viridiplantae > Streptophyta > Magnoliopsida > Brassicales > Brassicaceae > Camelina > Camelina sativa. Next base: position 19,684,545 of record NC_025694.1, on the reverse strand, counting down.
ACGAACCATTTATTCTAGATACGTATATATATATATAGATATTATTTTTTAATGTCGATAATATATATATATATATATATATATGTGTGTAACTCATATTTGTGTTGATATTTCAAACAGCCTCCCAGGCGCATCAAGTTTGCTATATTCCCTACCCATACACAAATAAACCGAGGAAGGAATGGCTCAATGTCTTGAAAGTTAATCCGAGAGGAAACATTACAGGAGAATATGAGAACAAAGAACCAACTCTTTTGCAAACAGAAAATGATGATGTTGTATTGGTGACTACTATTGAAGATCTGGTTTTCGATAATTTAGTAGAAATAAATGAACCAATCGATCTTGATTATAATGTCGGAGATGGAGAACCAGAAGATGAATTTCAATGTAATTTATCATCTTCAGATGATGAACTAGATGAAGACGGAGATCCTCCTAACTAATTTATGCTTGTGTAAAATTTGTATCAATTTGGATAATTATGCTTGTATCAAATATTTTTAATAATTATGTTTGTATTAAATTAGATAATTATGTGTTTATATTAAATTGTAAATTATGCTTCTATAAAACTGAGTAAATATGTTTATATCAAATTGGTATATAATTATATATTGTGACTGTTTAGCTGTTATTTAGTTTCTAAAAATTAAACTTTTAGTTTAATTACTATTGTGACTAATTAGCGACTAATTAGCGACTAGATTAAGGAAATATGAATTAATTTGACCCGGGACACAATTTAACCCAAATTAACTCAGGAAACCAATTTTAATTCCTTAAATTTTCGATTTCCCCCAAAACCAAAATTATTTCGATTTCCCCCAAAACCAAAACCAAATTAACCAAAACCCGGGAAACCAAAATCCCTAATATTTTCTCCCTTTAACGAAATTCCTAATTTTCTATTTCATTTCTATCTCCACTTCGATTTCTCCGATACTCTCCTCTTCGAATCCCCGATACTCTCCTGTTTGATTTCTTTCCCGAATCCTTCACTCTGAATCCTCTTCGATTTCTCTACTCTATCCCCAATACTCTACTCTATCTCCCAATTTCTCTTCTCTACTCTGAATCCTCTTTGATTTCTCTTCTTTCCCGATTCTCTTCTTCACGATGGCCCCAACACAATCTGCAACGAAGTCCGCAAGTAAGGCTCCAACCAAAGCTCCAGTTAAGCGAGGAAGAAAGAGGAAGATGGACCCTAATTTCTTCCAAAGAACCGAAGGTTCGACCCCCATCAAGGAAGCAAGAAGACCAAACCCTCTACCGAGTCAATACAACTTTACGCCGGCAGCAGATTTACCCCATCCTCAATCACCGTTAGGAGCACCACAGATCCGCAACTATCCACCGCCACAAACGCTTTTCCAGACCTCGGTGAACCAACAATGTCAGACTCAACAGCCTCTTTTGTCAGAGGAGGTCCACAACAATCCGCGACAGTCTCCAGCTGATCCTCCACTACAAGACGCTCCACCGTCTCCAGCTGATAACTCTCAAGCTCAGAGCCGTCCATCATCTTACAGTAACAACTACCATGAAGGTTCTGAGGCTTCAAATCCGGAGCTCCAGGAGGACACGATTATCACTCTAAATGCCCTGCTTAGAGTGCCAAATGCTGAGAAGTTTACCACCGTCCTCTCCCCCACACCGATGCCAAACACGACCTGGTATTAATACTTTCTTCTACTTGATTCTTAAGTAAAATAATTTTTTGCTTTTGTGTGATGGTCTGTGATGCTCTATGATGGTTAGTTTTAGAACAGTGATGTCTGTTTTGATTGTTCTTAATAGGTTTTTTTTTTGTGTTGATCCTATATATATGTATAAGTACTCAATCTTTGACATCTATTTCATGTGTTTGCAGGTTTACTCGCGACGAAAAATCACGACTGGTAAGGACCATTACTAAAATTTTTACAAATAAATTTGATGGTCCATACTACAGCTGGACATGTGTGCCTCGGGACAGACAACAAAGATGGTTCATCGAGTTTGTTGTACAGTTTTTTTTCTCTCTTAACCTTTTCACATATAGGTTTACTTGTTGAGTTTCCACTAACATCATTATATTCTCTTTGCTATGTAGAAAACACACACATGGGATCCTTTGATTACTGGGACAGTTCAACAGTATTTCGAGCTCATCTGCCAACGCCGGATGAAAGACATGATTTGAAATGTCAAGACGAGTGGAGAGCGAACAAAATGGATCAGAGATACTATTTGGCAAACAATGGTTGAGTACTGGGAGATTGAAGAAGCACAACAAAGGAGTCTCACCTACTCTAAAGCTCGTATGTCTGATCGTGGTGGTCTTGGTCCTCACGTCCACTTATCAGGGCCAAATTCTTATCAACAAATCCATACCGAAATGGTTAGTAACTTTTATATACCCATAAATTTTGTTTTTCTTTACATTTGGAGCTTTAAATGATGTCATAACCCTTGATTCTTTTGTAACATTGCAGGAAAGGGAATTGGGAAGACCGGTTAGTCTTGGNTCAGGGCCAAAGTCTTATCAACAAATCCATACCGAAATGGTTAGTAACTTTTATATACCCATAAATTTTGTTTTTCTTTACATTTGGAGCTTTAAATGATGTCATAACCCTTGATTCTTTTGTAACATTGCAGGAAAGGGAATTGGGAAGACCGGTGAGTCTTGGTGAGGTTTTTATTAAGACACATACCAAGCCAGATGGTACTTATGTTGACCGGAAGGCGAAGCAAATCTCTCTCAATTATGAGAAGAACTTGCAGCAGAAGTTGTCCGACCTTTGGGAACATACTTCACAGCCTCCAAAGCTCACAGCAGATGATTACACAAGCATCTTTATTCAGGTAAAGTATCACTTTTCACAACCCACATTGAATTATCTTTCGACTTCTACAGCGTCTTTATGTAGTGTTTTTCTCTTTGTTTTTGTAGTCTACTCAGAAAGATTCACGAGGAAACCTGTATGGATTTGGAAGTCTTAAGCATACTCTTCAACCTCTTCTCAATGGCAATGAAAACCAACGACAAGAGTCTGCAATGTTTCAGTCATTGCAAGAGCAAATGAAGGAAACTCAACGTCAAATCGAAGAGCAGGCTGCTTATAATTCTCGTCGTTGTGATGCTGAGGTTGCTGCTCGTGATGCAGAGCTTGCTGCCCGTGAAGCACTACATTTCCAAGCTGTGGCTGAGCAGAAGGACAAGTTAGAGAATTTGTCCTTAGTGGAGAAGTACCTGCGCAAAACTGAGCCGACCTTTATGGAGTTTTTGAAGACTCAGTCAGCTGAAGCAACCACAAAGCCACTCTCAACCACACTTCCTGCAACAGTTCCACCTTCAAATCCGGTTCCTTCTCCATCTCCAAACAGTGATGCTTTTTAGGTTAACTTCTCTCCCTCTAATTTCATAGACCTAACTAATGAGCTTGTCTCTTTTGTTGAGCTTGTCTCTTTTGTTGAACTTGTCTCTTTTGTTGAGACACATGTATACTGGTATGCATTTGTCTCTTTTGGTTTGTATATTTGTCTTGTGAGAAACTTGGTATGCATTTGTCTCTTTTGGTTTGTATTATGAACCATCGGTTAATATGAATTTATTGTCTCAATCTTGTTTTTGTTGTATTTACAATATTGGTTTCATAATACTTTGAGAAACAGGTACCAATTTCAATTTAAAACATTTACAAATTTGTTTTCCACAAAACATTAGTCGCTAAACAGATGTAATTTGGGGCATAATAGAATAGTAGCCAAATAGTCGTAAATCAATAGCAAGTATGTTACAACTACTTTACGACTACAAGCAAAATTAATGTATATCATGATTAGTCGTAAATCCATCGTAACCGAGTCTTCAAATATTACGACTACACTACGACTCCTTTACGACTGCCTATATAACTGCTGGTTAATCGTAACTCTGTCGTATCGTAGTTGTAACTGTTTACGACTCTGTTACGACTATTTTTACGACTAATTCTTTTACCGACTAAGGATTTACGACTACACATTTTAGTCGTAACTGAGTCGTAAACAGTAAATTAACGACTACTTAAATATTCTTACTGTAGTCGGGAATGAGCTGTTTTCTTCTAGTGTAACAACTAAATAATCTCACATATATCTTTGTGAATGATTTGTTTGAATTGAATGTATCTTATAAGAGAGTACTCTTACCAATTTAATTATACATCTCTGAATTAATGTAAAAAAGTACATAGGTCATTAATGTTATCTCAACTACATAGCTAATTAATGTTATCTCTTTCAAAAACGGGTTGATTCATGGGAAAGAAAAATAAAGAAACCTAAGGCTGATTCTTTTAGATTTTTGTTTTGTTTATATGACATAAAAGATGACGTTGCCGACTTGCCGTATCTCAGTGGTAATTGATTACTAGTGTTCTCTGCTCGATTTCATCATCATGTGTCATTGTCTTTCATTAGCATCATGTGTTTTTGTTGGCTCAGCCATTGCATCTTTCGTAAATCCATCACTTGTATCTATCTATCCTCTTTAACTTTTAATAAATACGACCACTTTCTATCATTTTATGTTGAGTATCTATTTGTTTTATATCAAATTTTTGGTTTGTCTTTTTGGATATTAGGAAACACTGACACTATATTAGACGACGACTCAAGCAATGACATTCTTCTTTGTCTTTCCATTTTCAAAGTTTTTATATTCGGTAAGAAAATCTAAAAGCAACAGTGTCAGTGTGAATATACATGTTAACCGTTTACGCATGCTTGTCGTGAAAACATTTGAATGGCCGCTCACTATATATATATATGTAAAACCAAAGGGTTATTGAGGAACAACCATGGAGATTATCAGTAATAAATCAACAGAATCTGCCCAAAATATATACTAGAGACACATCGTTTGGTGAAAAGAAAAATACTAGATACATCCAAAAAGTTATGGTTGCCTTTGTATATAAGAAAAAAAAAACTGAATTCTAACAATATTAGTGATAATGTTTTTTCTACTACAACGACAAAAAATACTAACAATAATAAAATATTAAAAAGAAGTTCGAAACTGAGTAAATAATAATGAAACTGTAAGGAAGTATTTTTTAAAAAATTGTAGAAGATACAGTAGATATTGTAAATTCCATTTGAAAGATAAAATATGATAAATAAAAGAGAATCGTTTGGAGAATATGTTCATCACCATTTTGAGAAGATGGTTAATTACGTACGTAGGTAGCAATCGAACTCCATAGTTTTGAGGTAATCAGACGACAGACGGTCAGGTCAGATGCGCGTTGCAGCTTAGGTCAGGTCATCAACTTAGGTCAGATGCGCGTTGTTTCCATATTAACGTTGTTTCGTTTTTTTTAAAATTAGAATCTTTACTTGAAAAAGAAGAAATATATTAGTACATACAGACATATTGATACATATTCCATGAGCCTATTTAAGATGGGAGGTTTTGCTTCAGACAGATGTCCTTCTAGTCCTAAAGACAGACCCACAAACCCCAGTTTTCAAAAAACTGATATAAAATAATATACACCGTCCGATCAAACATCATCCAACGATGATTATAATCACACACACCTTCTCACGGCGATAATCTGCTACACTCGGCTTTACTGAAACCAACTCTCCTATTGGTAACATCAAACTCAACCCATAGATTCTGCTGATGAACGTTCCCGATTATATTACTAGCTGCACCAAGCATGCTTGACCGTCCGATCCCAACACAGTGTACACCACCTCCAACGTTAACCAAAAGCCTCTGTTTCTCAACGAGAATCTCAACACCTCTCCCAAACTCAAACGCGAGATCTCCTATCAACCGTCCGATGTTCCCATTGAAACACATGTCAGCTGTTGAACCGTACACGTAACCTTTCTTTAACCTTGATCCCACAAGCCTCACTATCTCTTCTTTGACCTTATCATACGCCACGTCGACTAAGTGAGTGAATTCTGAACCCGAATCCACCATGGTTTGACCCGACCCGCCAGCGTCGGGTCTAAAAGTAGAAGCTGGTATGTTGAGTCTCTTTTGTCCGATTCTGATCCCAAGCAAAGGTACTGTGTAAGCTAGAGGGTCTAGATTCGGCATGCGTTGACTTTGAGGAAAAGTCAAAAGAGAGACGTATTTGAAACCACGAGAATTCGGGTTATTTCCGAGGTAAAACGAACCGGTTGAGCCTAAACCGGGACGGTCCGACCGGATTGGGATACAATAAGAGAATTTGGATATCTTTGCTTGCGAGATAAAAGAGAGACGACCAAGATTCATTCCCAAAATACCCTTTTCGTCTGTAGACTCTTTAGCGCAACCAAGGATTAAAGGAGGGGTAATTTGAGAATTTGAGAAAGTGAATTTTTCTTTGACGAGGTTACCCTCAGCAAAGGTTCCATCAGCGTAGAAGTAAGAATAGTGACAGAGACGGTTCGAGTCGCAAGAAGTGGGAAGGGTAAAATCGGGAATTCTTGGTTTACAAAGAGGATGAGAGCAAGGCAAGTCGGAGAACGATGAAGACAAAGAAGGATCAAACGACGTCGTTGGTGGTTTCTTGATCTTCTTGGGATGGCACTGGATCCATGAGAGTTGGCTTCCCGTGTCAAGAACCAGTTCTTGAGACTGAGATGGTGTTCCTATGGGGAGAGAGAGGACTAGAGCCATCGAGTATTTGACGTTTGATCGAAAAGTGTACGGTGGAGATGACGACGACCGAGATGGGTTCTGGCGAGAGAGGAGAGAGGTTTTGAAGGAAGAGGAGTTTGTTGTGGTTGGGGTGAGACGAAGAGATGTGAGACGGAAGTGAAGAGAGAGAGATGATGACCATGTGAGAGACACTGAGTTGCAGAGGAAGAAGATGAAGAGAGTTATGGTAAAGAAGAGAGGTTTTGAAATATGAGACATTTTTTTGTGTGAGAGAGTGAGAGTGAGTGAGGAGAGAGATAGATTATGGGAGAGTGTATTTATATATACACAACACACGCGTACGAATATTAAAGAAAGTTGTAAAAGATGAGAGAAATTGAGAGAGATGGTGCAACTAAATAAAAGTGGTTAGCCTTCGTGTGATTTTATTATTTGGCTGTTTTCGTATGTATAATACTATATGGTTTTAAGATAGTCTTTGTGTCGGTTGGTAATGCATGGATAAGGCTAGCAAGTGTATAACTACATTTTTTTTTGTTGTTAATTTTCGTTTAGATGTAAATTAAGAGTTTTGGCTAGCTTAACGACCTAAGTGTATTAAATTTGAACTCAACGACCTATTATGAAAATATGGGATAATCTAATGCATTTTTATGATATTAAACTAAAATCTTCCTAGTACACTAGTAAGTCCTAAAATGTTGGTTGTATCCGCTCGACTGAATTCATATATGGTATATTTAGAACAAATGGTGCGGTTGAAATTGTTTTAGAGTATCATATAACAAAAACTATGTTAGCAATTAGAATCTATAAACAATCAAGTCCAAGTAAAATACGTTTTATTTAACATTTGGGATAAGAAGTTGAATAATAGTTTTCGATAAGTGATAAATGGTATGAATACAGAATACTGGTAAATAATAATCGATTAGCCATTCGTTTGAAACTCTTGTTTGATTGGTAAACAAAAGAACAATCCATAGTTAGCAATCATATCCAATAATTAAATATCTAAAACTGATGTACTTATAAGTAATGTTGAGTGGTTTTATGTGTTGCTTCTTTTTCACGTTCGGTTCGATCAACATATCGACGCTGATGAACATTCGTTGTTCACCACTTTGATTATTATTATTTTTTTTTAGTTTAATATAGAAAAAATGGCCCATGAAGCAGTTGACACGTAGTCAAAGGTGTTAAAGGGAAGACGACAGAGATACTGAGGTTGAAATAAAGCAAAAATTCCCGGAACGCGTTTTCTCTTCGATTTCAGACAAATCACAAATTGGTCTTCGTTCTTTTAGACTCGGTTTGGTGAAAAATATATTTTTAGTATATAATATAGTAAACTATGATATATTTAGCAACTGTGTTTTGTTCATACTGTTCAAGGGTCAATATGAAGTAGATTCGACAACTGTCTCGTAAGTAAGTAAGTAGTAATGGCTTCAAGAACATTTTTTTATGGAACGTCCTACTAGGTAGCAGACCATGAATTCGATTAATAGAATAAAACTCTTTGCGCTCCAAATTCTTTACTTTGTCGAATACAAAACCAATTAAGAAAGAAACTAAAAAAAAAATGATATAATTATTTCATATTCCGAGAATAAAAGGCACCATTTATAAAAATAAAATGAAGAGATATGTTTGGTTAGGTGAAGTGGAGCACCATTATATTCTTTTTTTTTAAAGTATAAATTAATTTAAAAATTCATTTTTTTAATATTCAAAGTGTTTATAACCATTAAAACTGCAATCATTATTCATTTTTAGTTGTTTTTCAAAAAGTGATTTTATCTAAAAAAATATTTGTTTTATCAATATCTAAAAATAATCTATTATCCCATTTTTGTTATATTATTTATCTTAAGTAGTTCAAATATTTTAACTGGAATTTTTAAATTCGCTGATATATGACTTAGGCTTGAGATTATTATCCGATATCCGCGAATATCCGTATCCGTATCCAAATCCGCTCCGAAAAAATGGATATCCGAATAAAAAGATACGGATACGAAGAGTGAGATAGCAAATAAAACAGATATATATACGAATACGGATAGTTCTAATTTTTAAAACAGATAATAGATATCCACTTTTTACCAAATATTCTTTATTATATATGGATACAGATAAAGATTATGTTAAATTTTAAAAAGGATATTTGTTTTTTCATGGATATCTGGTATTTATATACGGATATCCGGATATTCGGTATTTATATACGGATATCCGGTATTTTTGTCTAAAATATGCGGTATTTTATACAAAATATAATGTAGTTTAGTTGGTTTGTCAAAAAAAAATGCTGTAGTTTAGTTCAAAATACATAATTTTTTTTTAATTTTATTTTAAAGATATCTGCGATATTTTTGCTAATCGGATTTTTAAGGAATATCTAGATAACAAATATCCAAAATTTTCGAATACGAATAAGAATAATAAATTACTAATAAAATGGATATGAATACGGATGCGGATAGAATGTTACGTTGTCAATTACATCTCCAGGTGTTACACTTCTAATGCAACGAAAAGACTAAATAACCCTACTGTTTTTTTTACTCGAGAGTAAAATTACAGAATTCCAATTAGATTTTTAAATCATGTAGAGATAGATGAGAATATACGACGTGTTGATGTAAGCGTTTCTTGATACAATCATTTGGCTCAAACTTGTTTTTTTTATTATGAAAGATTGGTATTCTTTATTTATTATTCAGTGATTTTAAAACTAAAATTATTTATTTCTTTTTTTGGCTCACGCAATCAACTCTTAATAATGTTTTATTTTCAAAAGTGATGATAAACCTAAAAAATAAAGTGCTTTAAGTTATTTTGCACTGACTTTAAAGTTTAAACTAAATAAATAAGTACAAAAACTTACATTCATTACTGAAATTGATAATTACGTATGATACAAAGAAAAATGCGGTATATTGCTTTATTTGTATAGTGAGTGGTCCAAAAATTTCAAAGTTACATATCGGTCTTATAAGAATTTTTTTTGGGGGTGAGCCTAAGAATTATCCATCTTATAATAAACTTTCTAAATTAAAAAAAAAATGCTCTTCAGTGGTCAAAGTATTCATCGAATCTCCTATATTATTGCAGCTAGAAAATTTGTATGAACACGACATTATATGAAGTAATAAAAAATTGCCTATACGTACATTATCTTCTTGCATTCTTAGTTCTTAGTTCAAAGGAGCTTCTCTATATGATTATTTGTATTATTTAGATAATATATATATAATGTATACGCACGCCGATGTTTTGAGAACATCATTTTCCGCCGGATGACTTATTAAAATTGGTGTACTGAAAAGAGATTCATTTGCTAAGTGACGTTGACAACGTAACATAAAGTAATCAACTTATTTTGGAATTTGGACCACCCATTTATTTTTCTTTTTTCCCAAGTTAAAATATATATAGCTTCTATATATATTTTTTGTTTTCACGAAATAGTCACCAACATAAACTTGTGAAAATCAGTTAATAGAGAAGAAACAAGACTTAATAATTATGCATGTTGAACAATATTTATGAGGGTTAAGGAATATTATATCTCTAGTTTTTGATTAGTATTTAGTTTTGGAAAATAGCCGTCAAAGATCAGATATATATAAAAAAGTGTGTCCTTGCGAGGATATCCGATAAAATTGGAATGATAAAGAAAAAGAAAATACATGTAACATCATGAAAAGGAAACTGTGATATTTATTAATAAGTAATATAATAAAAAAGTAATAATACTCGATCAGTGCATTATTAAGAGAGAATAGTATGATTATTCCGTGTTATGATTTAAATACATATCTTGTATAAATAAAAAGGATTAAAATAATTTTTCTAAATAAAAGGAGTTTACAAAGATTTTTTATATGCATAAAAGAGTCTAAAAAGAAATTTGTGATAAAATGATGTAAAAGTAATATGTTTAATCAAATTAAATAAACCAAAATTTACAATTTTTTGATATACTAGGTAATGTCCCGCGCATATGCGCGAGTTGTTGTATTAGTTATGTTAATTCATTTTAGTTTATGTAATAATCATAAAACTATTAGAATTTTATGAGAAGATTTTTTAATAATTTTTTTTTAAATGGTATTTCTGAAAAATGAGATTGAAAATGATGTATTTTTGAAATTCTCCCTAAAAATGCATATATAACAAACAAATTTTGTAAATGTCAATATTAAACTTTATCAATTCAAATCACACAATATCAAAATATATCACTTATTTAGACTATTGTTAATGATAAAAATTATAAATTTACTATGATATTCAAAATTTACCTAACATTTTATAATTAAATTCCAAAATTATTTTTTAGGGAAAATTAAATTTATTATCTATAAAATCATATGAAATGCAATAAAAACATCCCAAAGATTAATTTATTTTTAACCTTTTTTATATTCACCTTATTGCTAGGTAAAATTCTAACGATTTATTCTTTATAGTAAAATTTTGGAAATAGAATATCAAATTGTGTTTTATATAGAAAATCATTAAATTACAAATTTTTGAATTAAATAAACATTATAATGATCTTTATACAATTATATTTTGGCTCACAAGAACTAAATATAATGATTACTAATTTTTTGGAGGTAAGAGAGAGTTAAAATTTTTATTTAATAATTTGATTATAATAGTTTATTTTGTTAAAACATTTCATAATTTCAAAAATAAAATAAATATACAGGAATGAAGATGAGTTTTTCAGCTTCATTCCCTCATTGGGCTTTGATCGAAATTTAGTATTGGTTACTCTGCATCTATAATTGTTTTTTACAGCCACCAAAATTTTATTATACATATGCAATTAAAAAATAAAAAATAATCAGAAGACAAAGAAGGAAGGAAGAAATACATAAAAAAAACATTTGAACAAAATAAGATATATCTAACAAATATATAATCACAATCTTATCATGAGTTATGAACCCATGCAAGAACATAAACAAAACAAAAAAAAATTTAGAATTTGAGATATGGTGGATGATGATGTGAGAATGGTTATTAAAAGGATTTCAAGGGATGGAAGTTACATTTCTAAAATAATTTATTATACATATGTAATTGAAAATTAAAAATAATAAAAAGACAAAGAAGGAAGGAAGAAATACATAAAAACAAAGAAATAAATTTTGAACAAAATAAGATAAATCTAATAAAATATATAATCACACTCTTACCATGAGTTTTAAACCCAAGCAAGAACATAAACAAAACAAAAAAAAAATATTTAGAATTTGAGATATAGTTGATGTTGATGTGAGAATGCTTATTTATAGGATTTCAAAGGATAGAAGTTACATTTCTAAAATAATTTATTACACATATGTAATTTAAAATTAAATAATAAGAAGACAGAGAAGGAAGGAAGAAATACATAAAAAAAGAATGAACAAAGTATATAATCACACTCTTACCATGGGTTTTGAACTCATGCAAGAACATAAACAAAACAAAGAAAATATTTAGAATTTGAGATATGGTGGATGATGATGTGAGAATGGTTATTTATAAGATTTCAAGGGATGAAAGTTACATTTCTAAAATAATTTAATTAGAGGAGTTACAGTTATAATTTAGAGATAATTTATAGTGTGTTTGAATGAAAAGGAATGGAAAATAGTCAATTCATATTTATGTAATTTCAGTTACAATTTAGTAGTAAAGTGTGAATTTAAAGTATAGATTAATGTATATAATTATATTTTTACTTAATTAAAAATAAATATTATTTTTTAGAAATTAAATGCTAAATGGACCAAAGAGAGAGTGAATAATTTTTTTTACAGCCACCAAAAATTTATAATACATATGTAATTGAAAATTAAAAATATAAAAAGACAAATAAAGAAGGAAGAAATACTTAAAAACTAAGAAATAAATTTGAACAAAATATAAGATTAAAAATAATAAGAATACAAAGAAGGAAGGAAAAAATACATAAAAACAAAGAAATAAAATTGTACAAATTATATAATCACATTCTTACTATGAGTTTTGAACCCATACAAGAGCATAAACAAAACAAAGAAAATATTTAGGATTATAGATATGGTGGATGATGATGTGAGAATGATTATTTATGGGATTCCAAGGGTTGAAAGTTACATTTCTAATATAATTTAATTAGAGGAGTTACAATTATAATTTATAGTGTGTTGGAATGAAATGAATGGTCAAATAAAATAGTCAATTCATAATTTATGTAATTTCAGTTACAATTTAGTAATAAAATGTGGATTTAAAGTATATATTAATGTACATTATTACATTTTTATTTAATTTAAAATAATAATTAATTTTAAAAAACTTAAATGCTAAATGGACCAATAAAGAGAGAGTGAAACCTTACTTTTATATTTATGATTAAGGAATGTAGACTAAACCAAATAATATTTTCCATTTGATGGATGTTGAAAAGAGACTTCATTTCTATATTGTGAGTCAATTATCTTCTAATTTGTGAGTCAATATCTTCATTTTCTGATACACACCAACATATGCATATCTGAGCTTAGGTTCCACTTTACTCCTTGTGCAAGAATCTGCTTATCCACTAGGTAGACGAGCAGAGATATGAGTCTCAAAAAGTGCTAAGAAACAAACTTTATAATACGGCCAATATTAATCATCATTCCTCATAATCAAGCTAACTCTTATAAATTTGTCTTAATACAAATTTTAAATTTACACTCAAAACTTCATCAAATCTTATTTTCATGCATGGTATCCATTGATCGTTGATATCTTTCAGCAATACTCCATATAGTTTTATCATTACCAACTCCTAAAAACATTCTAAACAAAGTTTCAAATGTTCTTTGATTCATCCTTAGGATGTCATAACATTGTTGATCAACAATGCATGAACTACATAACATGACATTATCTTATACCTCAATTTTGTATTGTGGATCAACCTCTCGGTACTAAGCATTCTAACAATTCAACATCATCATCGTGATCCAACATCTATTTAAGCATCTGTAAAACAAAAGATATCCAAAAACTACATAAGAATTTATTGGAAAAAAAATCATAAACCAAATATATGTAAAAAATATTCAAGTCATAATATTTCATAACCATGCACAAAAATTCAAATTACAATATTTATAATAAAAACTAACATAAAGTCATAGACCAAATATACATAACAAAATGAAAATCAAACAACTGATATATAAACAAAAGCTCATTTGAGCTTAATATTTCATTTTGAGCTTATGAAATATTATAATATTATAATTTGAACTTAAAATTTGTACCAAGGCGCATTGTATTATTATGTAAACAATTTTCTTCCCAATTGGCTTATTTAAACTGATATGTTTCCAATTGTTGATAAAAAAATTATATATATAAACAAAAGCGTAAGTTTTTAACAAATGGAGACTAGTTGTGAATTGTGATGGCCTAATGACGAAAATGGCAAAGCCATTACACATGACATAACTTAATTCATGTACGATACAAACTTTAATACGAAGAATGTATAACTTAAATTTATTTTAGATTTTCCAAATGTACATTTGGATCGTTTATATATGTTAGAGTGCTCCTTTTGGTCTTTATCAGAAAACAAGACATGAATTCAAGTTTTTTTTTTAAATCATTAGATTTTCTAACCTATCCTTTTCTTTTTAATTTTAATATAGTAATATACTCTCTTTATACCATTTTTTAAAATATTTTTGATTTTCCTTTCTTTCATTTTACTAAATTTCTTGTAGAATTTTGAAAATTTTAAATATATTTAGTATTTTGTTATCAGTTAATTTTCTATGATTGTATGATTGGTTTATACTTTTATGAAGAAAAAGTTATATGTGTATTTTTATCCAAAGCATCTTATCAAATAAGACAAAGAGAACAAAATTTTCACTTTAGGACTGCAAATTTTAAATAAGGTCGATAATTGATATGTAATTATAAACATGTGAATTATTATTGTGCATCTAATATGCATATGTTCCATCAATTCATCTTCTTTTGTCTTATACATTCACCAACTTTACAACACATACAATAAAATTAACGATTTAACATAAAACATGACATAAAATTTGTTTTATAACACACTAATTTACAGTAGTTTATTCGAACTCTATTTCAAGATATATTTGCTTACAACGCTGGATCATTTGACACAATTCTACCAACAATTTACAGGAATTAACATGTTATAGATATATAACCAAATGAATGTAATGTAAAAGTAAATTTTATCAACCAATAAACCAAGGAGATTTTACTTCCATCTATTTTATTTTAAATTCCTAAACCTTGTATAAAACTATTATGTTTTGGTCAACCAATACACCAAATGGCTCAGCTTCATATGTATTCCATTATAAATGCTAGATTGGTGGAATGCTTATACCTTAAAAATATCTTATATTTCATAATTTATAACAAAAGTACCGATACACACAAACGTCCTATTTCAGAATATTCTTGTATTTTTCTGATGAAAATGCACACTTGGCGGTTATTGCGAATGAAGATCGGAAGAGAATCTTCTACCATTAATTTCATCCTTAGAAGTTCATAGCTGAGTGAAATCTCATTAACTAGACCATCAAGTCCGAAATCTTCAAAAACAGTCTTAACTAAATCCTTGTATGTTATATTCTCAGCACAAAGTGATCCACCTTTGTTTGTATCGATGAAAAATCTCTAATGAAGTTTGTCATTAATTAAGTTTCCACTCACCAAAAATAGAGTATATCTCCACCGTACTAACACTATACCTATAGTTACATACACAACTTAGACAAATCTTCAAAAACATCATAGCACCAACCATAATTCATATGTATAACACATCAAAATTGATGTTTTACTCTCTATTCTCTATTCACTTAGACAATATCAATGCTATTCTTTAGTTAATCAAACATAAAAACTTACAATTACATCAGAGATGAATATCTTGAATTTTGTGGATGGTACATTCTTGAAAAAACACAACGCTACAATCAAGCCAACGCAAAACCAAAATCACAAAAAAATAAGAGTACAGAATCTATTAATTTCTCTATATAGAGCCATAAGTCACAATTTCTTCTGCATTTCAAAGAACCCGACAATTTCTGTAACGCCCGCGAACCAAAACTCTGCGTTTTGGGGGTGGGTGTCGATCGACACTCATGATGGTGTTGTCCGACACCACTTATTTCTGGTTTGACCAGATTGATTTAATTATCGATTTGGACCGGTTTGGTTTAAGGAAACCATTGGACCAAGGTTTAAAAAGGAGAAAACGACCTAGGGTCGTGTTTTTGTTGTCTCACGCCGCTTTGAGAGAAGACAAAAGAGAGAAAACTGTTCTTGAGGTTCTAGAGGGAGATTGTGAGATTTTAAGGCTTTGTGGGTGAGATCTTGTTGTGGGAGTGAGGATTCAAGGCTAGGAACGTGTGGGAAGCTTGCTGGGAGTGTGGATTCGTTCATTGTTGGTCAGAAACTTCCTGCAAAGAGGTGAGTGCATGACCATGGCTAATCTAAGCCCTTGATTTCCTTGTTCTTGCTTGTTTGTTGTTGTTTTGTGTATTTTCTTGTTGGGGACTGGTTGCTACAGGTTCCTAAAGAGGATTCCGGCATGGGTTTTGAGTATTGGACGATTTGGGAGAGGTTGAGAATTGAGATCCGACTCTCGGCTTCGAGCGGATCGCAGTTGCAGGTGTAGTGTCGATCGACACCACTTGGTGTCAGTCGACACCAGCAAGATGGCATCGATCGACACTGTGGGGTAGTGTCGGTCGACACCAATGCCAATGTCGGTCGACACTAGGCTGGTGTCGTCGACACCTCCCTTCCAGCGAGACGATGTTCGTTTTCCTGGTTTGTGTGTTTTGTTTGTTGATTGTTTGGAACATTGGAAGCATTTTTGGTTGTGTGTATAGCCCAGTAGATGGGAGGATTGCCTCACTGAGTATTTATCAAATACTCCAGCATCTCAATTTGTGTTTGTGGTGCAGGTAAAGGCAAAGTGTGATCATGGAATCAAGGCGATGAAGAGGAGGATGTTCTAGGGTCTCGCTTGTTTGTTGTCTGGCTTTTGTTAGATTGCTAGAGTTGAGTCCTAGGATGTTGTTTAGGATTGCTGGTTGCTGGTTTATGTTGATTGGATCCTTAGTTTATGGTTTTGGAATTAATACGGTTTTATTGATATTGGTTATTGGTTTGTTGGTTATTTATTGGTATTTGTTATTCCGCTGTTGTTTGGGATTGTGGTTAGGTGGCTAGTGGGTATGGGACAACTAGTCGTATTTTATTTGTTATTATTTATTATTTAAAAAAAAATAATAAAAAAAATGGGTCAGGTCGTTTCAGTTTCGTATCAGAGCCCTTACGGTTCTAGGTTTGGGTTCACTAGGTTTCTGTTGTGATGTTTGAGATTGCATGTCTTGATTGATTATGTGAGTTAGTCAATTGTGTGTGGCATGAAGTCCTAGAACATCTTCTTCTAGCCTACAATGTGATTCCACGGTGAGTTTTTGTTTATGTGTTATGTTAATTGTGTGATTAGCCTTCTGCTCATGGTAGTGCAGATGGTTAGAGAGGATGCTGTTGCTGGTCGTGGTCATGGATGCGGACGTGGTCGTGGTAGGGGCAGAGTCCTAGTGGTTAGGGAGACTGCAGACCAGAGTGTGACAGCAGAGGATGGGTGCGAGTCGCAGGGTGTCCAGGGGATTCCATGATTGTGGCCAAAGGGGGCGGTGTTGGTGATGTTAGGGCCCCGAGTGAGGGTGTCCCAGTGGGTGGAGTCCCGGGTGTCGACCTTGCGGGTTTGCTGGCACAGTTGTTAGAGCGGTTACCGCCAGTGGCACCGGCTCAGGCTCAGGTCGTGCCACCAGTGGTGGCGGTGGAGCGGTAGCCAGTGGCTGCGGATGTGGGGGTCCATTCTCGTTATATCAGCATGCTGACTGAGATGGGCCGTATTGGTACCGAGCGGTTTTCGGGAGGTACAGATCCTACCACTGCGGATGCGTGGAGGACGAGTGTGGAACGTAACTTCCATACTCTGAGATGTCCTGAGGGGTTTTGGGTGGACATTGGGGTCCACTATTTAACTGGTGATGCTCATTTGTGGTGGAGTTTTGTGGCAGCCAGGAGAGTGCAAAGGGAGATGTCTTGGGCAGACTTCATCTTGGAGTTCAACCGCAAGTATTTCCCTAGGGAGGCACTGGATAGCTCAGGGGACTCGGTCAGTGCGGGAGCTTGACTTGGAGTTCAGTCAACTTCTGAGGTACGGGGTTCGGGATATGAAGTCTGAGAAAGCTCAGATCAAGAGGTTTTTGAGGGCCCTACGTGATACTTGAGGGTTCACTGTAGGGGGCGGAGTTATGCTTCGCGTGCAGAGCTGGTTGAGACTGCAGCACATATTGAGGAGGATATCCGGGCACAGTCAGTGGCGGCTAGCCCAGCAGTTCAGCCTAGTAAGGCTCAGCACCAGGGAGGTTTTAGCAAGGGCGGCAAGCCTGCGCAGGGAACCAAGAGGAGGTGTGAGGATAGGCAGACGTCGAGTGGTGCGGGTTGCTTCAAGTGTGGGAGCAAGGATCGAAAGTTTGTTAGCTGTCCCAAGAGGAGTGCCCCGTCGACAGCAGATCGTGTATGCTACTATTGCAGGGTTCCATGGCACATCAAGCCCTATTGTCCCAAGTTGCAGCCGGTAGCTTCATTAAGTCCCATGTTATATTTGATTCTGGAGCTAATCATAGCTTCATTACCCCGGAGTGTACAGAGAGTGCGGAAATCGTGGGAGATCCCGGAGAGCATGCAGGAGTTGTCAGAGTTGCTGGAGGCAAGTTCCTGTGGGTCATTGGTCGAGCGAGGGGTATTGATATTCAGATCGCGGAAGATTCTTGGCCTACCGATTTGCTTATCAGCCCAGTGGAGTTGTATGACGTTATCTTGGGGATGGACTGGTTGCATCGGCATATGGTTCATCTGGATTTTCATCGGGGTAGAGTGGAGTTTGAGCGCTCAGGAGGGAATTTGGTTTTTCAGGGGGTTAGACCGACTTCGGGGAGTCTCGTGATCTCGGCCAATCAGGCTGGGAAGATGATCGAGAAGGGCCGTGAGGCTTATTTGGTTACTATATCGATGCCAGAGTCAGTGGGGAAGTCTACGGTTAGCGGTATTCAGGTTGTGGAGGAGTTTGAGGATGTGTTCCAGTCATTGCAGGGATTACCACCTTCTCGGTCTGATCCTTTTACGATTAAACTGGAACCAAGGACGACACTGTTATCCAAGGCTCCTTACAGGATGGCTCCAACAGAGATGGTAGAGCTGAAGAAGCAGCTTGAGGATTTTTTGAGCAAGGGATTCATCCGTCCTAGTGTATCACCGTGGGGAGCGCCGGTGTTATTCGTTAAGAAGAAGGATGGGAGTTTCCGCTTGTGTATTGATTACAGAGGTCTCAACCGGGTCACTGTGAAGAAAAAGTACCCTCTTCTGAGGATCGATGAGTTGTTGGATCAGTTGAGAGGTGCTACTTGGTTCTCCAAGATAGATCTGGCGTTAGGTTATCATCATATCCCGATAGATGATGCAGATGTGAGGAAGACTGCTTTCAGGACGAGGTATGGGCATTATGAGTTTGTGGTGATGCCGTTTGGTTTGACTAACGCACCAACATTGTTTATGAGATTGATTAACAACGTGTTTCAGGAGTTTCTGGACGTGTCTGTCATCATTTTCATGGACGACATCCTGGTCTATTTTAAGAGTCCTGAAGAGCATGCAGTGCATTTGAGAGCAGTTCTGGAGAAGCTGCGTGAGCAGAAGTTGTTTGCAAAGTTGAGCAAGTGTAGTTTCTGGCAGCGTGAGATTGGTTTCCTGGTTCACATTGTGTCTGCAGATGGGGTCTCTGTAGACCCGGAGAAGATTCAGGCTATCAGGGATTGGCCTAGACCGCAAAATGCCATAGAGATCAGGAGTTTTCTTGGGTTGACATGTTACTACAGGAGGTTTGTGCAGGGGTTTGCGAGTAGAGCACGACCTATGACTAAGTTGACAGGGAAGGATGTTCCTTTTGTTTGGTCACAGGAGTGCGAGGAGGGCTTTGCAAGCCTAAAGGATATGTTGACTACTGCTCCGTGTTGGCTTTGCCTGAGCAGGGGGAACCCTATGTGGTGTATATAGATGCATCCAGAGTTGGTTTGGGTTGTGTGTTGATGCAGCATGGGAAGGTGATTGCCTATGCTTCGCGGCAGTTGCGGAAGCATGAGGACAACAATCCTACCCATGATTTGGAGATGGGTGTTGTAGTCTTTGCCCTGAACATTTGGAGATCTTATCTTTATGGTGCAAAGGTACAGGTGTTTACAGATCATAAGAGCCTAAAGTATATATTCACTCAGCCCGAGCTGAATTTGAGGTAGAGGCGGTGGATGGAGCTAGTGGCGGATTATGATTTGGAGATAGCCTACCAACATGGTAAGGCTAACTTGGTTGCAGATGCTTTGAGTCGGAAGCAGGCGGCTTCTGCTCAGGAGCATTATATGGAGTCTCTGGTAGGAGAGATTATTGCATTGAGTTTGTATGCGGTTTCTCAGGAGCCGTAGGGTTTGATTGCAGCGGATAGGGCAGATCTGCTGAGCAAAGTGCGGTTAGCTCAGGAGAAGGATTTGGGGCTTGTGAATGCCTCAAAGGATGTTTATTCCGAGTATCAAGTTTCGGCCAATGGTACTATTCTGGTGCATGGGCGGATTTGTGTGCCTAAGGATGAGGAGTTGAGGCAGGAGATCCTGATATAGGCTCATGCGAGCATGTTCTCTATCCATCTAGGAGCGACTAAGATGTACCGTGACCTCAAGAGGTACTATCACTGGGTCGGGATAAAGAAGGATGTGGCTAGGTGGGTTGTGAGGTGCGATGTGTGTCAGCTAGTGAAGGCTGAGCATCAGGTACCATGTGGTTTGCTGAAGAGTCTTCCCATTCCAGAATGGAAGTGGGATATGATTACTATGGACTTCGTGGTTGGTTTGCCAGTGTCCAGGACGTTTGATGCTATGTGGCTTATTGTGGACCGGTTGACTAAGTCGGCACATTTTCTAGCCATTAAGAAGACTGATGGAGCAGCAGTCTTGGCTGAGAAGTATGTGAAGGAGATAGTCCGGTTTCATGGGGTGCCAGTGAGTATTGTGTCTGATAGGGATTCCAAGTTCACTTCAATGTTCTGGAGGGCATTTCAGACAGAGATGGGCACTAAGGTGCATATGAGTACGACTTATCATCCCCAGACTGATGGAAAGTCAGAGAGGATGATCCAGACGTTGAAGGATTTGCTGAGGATGTGTGTGTTGGATTGGGGTGGCCATTGGGCAGATCACTTAAGCTTGGTAGAGTTTGCTTATAACAACAGTTACCAGACGAGTATTGTCATGGCTCCTTATGAGGCTTTGTATGGGAGGCCGTGTCGTACACCGTTATGCTGGACTCAGGTGGGGGAGAGGAGCATGAACGAGGCAGATTTTGTTCAGGAGACCTCAGAGAAGATTCAGGTTCTCAAGCTGAACATGAAGGAAGCTCAGGATCGGCAGAGGAGTTATGCCGATAGGAGGAGGAGAGATCTTGAGTTTCAGGTTGGAGATAGAGTGTACCTCAAGATGGCCATGTTGCGGGGTCTGAACAGGTCATTGACTGAGAATAAGTTGAGTCCGAGGTATATGGGTCCGTTCAGAGTGATTGAGCGAGTTGGACCAGTGGCATATAGGCTGGAGTTACCTGAGGTTATGCGTTTCATAAGGTTTTCCATGTGTCTATGTTGCAAAAGTGTCTCCGTGAGGATGACCAGTTGTTGGCTAAGATCCCTGAGGATGTTCAGCCCAACATGACTTTGGAGGCAAGACCAGTGAGGGTTCTCGAGAGGAGGATCAAGGAACTTCGGAAGAAGAAGATTCCTTTGATGAGAGTCTTGTGGGACTGTGATGGTGTTGAGGAGCAGACTTGGGAGCCAGAGGCGAGGATGAAGGCAAGGTTCAAGAAGTGGTTCGAGAAGCAGGTCGCGACTTGAATTTGTCAAGCCTGGTCCTAGTCGTAGTCTGTGGCTGGAGCGGGAATGGAGTATTCCAGCCCATCTCTCTTGTTTACTCGGTCGTTTGGAGTGGTTGGTTGTGCGACTCAATAACAAGATGAGGTGGTGTTTGGGGTACAAAATTTCCGCAAGGCAGTATTTTGGAGGAAAGTTTCTTGAATTAGAAGATTCTATAAATGGAAAGTTCCGGAAGTGGAAGGTCTAAAAATGGAAGGTTTTTATGTGAGTTAGAATTCGTCCATTTTTAGCGGCAGAGAGCCTTGGAGGGGCTTTTGTANCGGGCTGTTTAGCCATTGTGTGGCATTTGTGGCGGACTGTTTAGCCATTGTGTGGCCTTTGTGGCGGGCTGTTTAGCCATTGTGTGGCCTTTGTGGCGGGCTGTTTATCCATTGTGTGGCCTTTGTGGCGGGTTGTTTAGCCATTGTGTGGCA
>NC_025694.1:19653572-19662299 GCF_000633955.1 Camelina sativa | reverse complement strand
GTCCTGTTTAGGACATTTGTTTGGCCTTGGTGGCGGTCCTGTTTAGGACATTTGTTTGGCCTTTGTGGCGGTCCTGTTTAGGACATTTGTTTGGACTTCGTGGCGGCCCGTGGGGCAGTGAGATGATCTTTGTGTGGTCATGAGGTATTCCAGTGAGGGGATATGTGGTTGGTAGGACATTGTGTTGTCTTACGCGAGCCACGGGAAAGAAACCTGGATAGGGATAGGACTCAGACGTGTTCAGAATTGTTTGCTCGCAACTCTTGGGGGACTTCGGTTCTCCTAGTACCGCCATATTTTAAGACTTTGTGGCTTGGGAGTGTGGTTTGTATATCGACTTCGGATGACGATCTGAAGGCACGCTGTAGGGTGATGACCAGAGAGACGAATATTCGATTTTTCCTTATACATTATGGCATGTGGGTTTAGGCCCGATGATGAGCCAACATTATGGCATGCAGACTTAGGTCTGATGAAGAGCCAATAAAAACTCAAGGTTTAGGCCTATGAGAAAAGGAAAGTCCAAAAGTTGAGAGCAAATAACGCCTGGAGCGTGAGTCTATCACCTAGAGGTGACCTTTCGTATATCGGTCGGAGGAGTGCGGGCCGTGGAGTCGGTAGCACATGAGTCCTTGGCTGAGTGTTGTTCGAGATTCGAGGACGAATCTATTTTGGTGGGGGAGAGTTTTAAGGAAACCATTGGACCAAGGTTTAAAAAGGAGAAAACGACCTAGGGTCGTGTTTTTGTTGTCTCACGCCGCTTTGAGAGAAAACAAAAGAGAGAAAACTGTTCTTGAGGTACTAGAGGGAGATTGTGAGATTTTAAGGCTTTGTGGGTGAGATCTTGTTGTGGGAGTGAGGATTCAAGGCTAGGAACGTGTGGGAAGCTTGCTGGGAGTGTGGATTCGTTCATTGTTGGTCAGAAACTTCCTGCAAAGAGGTGAGTGCATGACCATGGCTAATCTAAACCCTTGATTTCCTTGTTCTTGCTTTGTGGCTTGGACGATTTGGGAGAGGTTGAGAAGCAAGATCCGACTCTCAGCTTCGAGTGGATCGCAGTTGCAGGTGTAGTGTCGGTCGACACCAATGCCAGTGTTGGTCGACACTAGGCTGGTGTCGGTCGACACCTCCCCCTTCCAGCGAGACGATGTTCGTTTTCCTGGTTTGTGTGTTTTGTTTGTTGATTGTTTGGAACATTGGAATCATTGTTGCTTGTGTGTATAGCCCAGTAGATGTGAGGATTGCCTCACTGAGTATTTATCAAATACTTATGCATATTAATTTGTGTTTGTGGTGCAGGTAAAGGCAAAGTGTGATTGTGGAATCAAGGCGATGAAGAAGAGGATGTTCTAGGGTCTCGCTTGTTTGTTGTCTGGCTTTTGTTAGATTGCTAGAGTTGAGTCCTAGGATGTTGTTTAGGATTGCTGGTTTATGTTGATTGGATCTTTAGTTTATGGTTTTGGAATTAATACGGTTTAATTGATATTGGTTGTTGGTTTGTTGGTTATTTATTGGTATTTGTTATTCTGTTGTAGTTTGGGATTGTGGTTAGGTGGCTAGTGGGTATGAGACCACTAGTCGTAGTTTATTTGTTATTATTATTATTTATTATTTTAAAAAAAAAACGGGTCAGGTTGTTTCAATTTCAAACTCTGAAATCGTGATAGGTGAAGAAGAAGAAGAAGAAGAAAGACAAATTGATGATAGCCATCGATTTAGCACATGAATGAAGTTTCACGGGATCAAAGTAATGCTTAATTAAAGCTTCAATAGAGCGATTTGAAAAATCTGAAATCAAAAATGAAGATCTCAGATTGAAAAATTCATCACAAGCTTCTTCGGAGAGAAATGTAAGAGAGATCAGGTTTGACTTTTTTGAGTTTTTTTGAAATAATAAGTATTGTTCTTTATTAATATTTCAATATTAAAAAATGCTAGATTAGGAACATTTCATCATGTCATCTACTTTTAGAACAAAAACCTAAAATAGTGTCATTTTAGGGTATTTCTCTAAAGATAACTATTAGAAAAGAACAAATATTCTTTTTGTATTGAAAAACAAGAGTATGAAGCGGAAAAAATGGGCTGATTCTTTTTTTAGTATGAAAATAAAATACTAGTGTTTTCTTATTACTTATTAAAAATTACTTGGACTTAGAAAATTCAATTTTGAAATAAACAATTGATAATAGGTCGGAGAGATCATAAGAACATTTAATATTATAACCTTATTAACATAAATATAAAATTAAATGTTATATTTTATTAATTTTGGTGTAAGTTATGTCGTCTAATTCTTCAATAAACTTTTTTTTTTTGAATTAATATTTGAGAGGTGCTCATATAAGAAAAAGTTTTAGTTTTTTAATGATAATAAATGAAAGTATAATTTTTTTATAACAATAAAATGAAAGTTGTAAAGATGTGAAATTGGCGGAAGAGGAAACTTTGAAAAGGAAGAAGAAGAAAAAGAAAAAATTCCCGACAGGGACTTGTGCATTGGATCGTGATCTTTTGAAGCATTCACGTTTTAATTTGTAAACTTTTAGATCTTTAAAAATTGGAGTGTCGTTGTTTTATCCAACACGAAGCCGTGCACTTGTTAACTTTTGTAAACCTGGTTATAAACAAATATCTTCATGGCAGTTAGTTATACGTTGGGGTCTCATTCGACTTAAACTAGCTCTATTTATGATTGTCATATTAGGAACTAAGTTACTGGTCATACTCAATAACAAATGTTAAAGTGTAACATATGTTACGTGGCTTGTCTGATTGATGAACAGAACAAATAGTTCTAGAAACCTTTTTTGGCTTAAATTGTAATATCTACAACACTACAAGTAAAAACTACATTTGTTTTCCCAAAATAATTTTACTACTACATAATAGTTCAAATATAATGCTAACACTTTGGTCATCTGAAAGACAAAGAGAAACTAGATTTTACAAAACCGATAACACTTGTGAAGTCATGCATCCCTGCTTTCACCAGTTGCAAACTCCAAGTAGAGAATTTTGTTTTCATCATCTTCATAAAATAAAAAAGTCTCACGATTGGCTATATCTTGCTTGAGATGTTGAATTGATGCTTTATATAAGGGAGACCACATTCTTATACCAGGCAGAGAGTGTAGACCCTTCATAGCTCGAAGCTGACTACAACTAATCTCAGGGTGGCTCTCTATTAGTTGGTTCCAGTGGGCAAGAATCTTATCTCGTGACTGACCACTATCCCTAATCACTTCTGCTACAATTTCTTCTGATTGTACAGACCTTAATCTTTTTTTACTACCCCTTGACCTACTTGAAGATGAGGGACCATTACCAACATTGGAATATGAGGGTCCATTACCAATATTTCTAGAAGGGATTTGCCTTGATTCAGCATCATCATCATCAGAATCAGCATCTTGAGTAGGAGGGTTTTGGCTTGATTCAACATCAACACCAAGATCATCATCTTGATGCTCTTCACCTTGCTGAGCAGTCGAACCCTCAGCTCCACTGATATGAACTGTACCAAAGAGTTTTTCCATCAAATCCACATTTGCCACTGGTTTATTTCTTATTTTCCTTGCCCCAGACCATTCCTAAAAGCAAAAAAAATAAAATAAAGAAAACTCAGAAACTATAGAAGAAGCTTAAAGTGAGAACCACCACAAAAGAATCTCTACCTTACACCGCTCGTTCCACCAGTCGTCAGACATGTTTATACTCCCATTTGAATGATAACCTAGTCCAGTTCTGTTGTGAGTAAGTTTTCTGAAAGATTTGTACTGCTTCTTGCAAGTAGTAAATTTGATCCCAAATTTTTTCCAAGGATGTCTTTCCCCATATGCCTCATAAAACTTATCTATGATTGATTGTCTCCCAGCATCGTTCAAGTTCTGTTTCCTTATATTTCCTTTAAGCTTCTCATCAATTCTTAGTTGGAGATAGAAACGGGTTTGCTCATCACTCCACGCAAGATTCTTAGCTCATACAAACATATGTATTTAAAAATAAATCAATCTAAATTACAGATATGCATTCACTAAAATATGAGTTTAGAGAGGAACAGAAACTCACATCACTGCCATGGATAGTTGTCATTGTGTTTCTCTGCCTTGAACAAGTTCTATGTCCTACACATAAAAAAATATGATCATCAAGCCATAGATACAAACAACATGCTCCAGGAAAAAAAGAAACAGAAAAATCACCAAGCTAAGCAAGGATGATACATGAATCTTCAACATATTAGTACTAAACATAACCCATATACACATTCAAATATTCAAAATTATTATCAATATTTTACTCCATAGAAAAGCATACACATTTTACAAAAGCAACCACAACTTTGACAATATTATAGGCTTCACAATTTGAAGAACATATGATGACACAAACCTGCAAGTTAAACTCTTCACAATAACACAATTCTTTTTTTCGTATAAACCCATGATCAAACCAACCTACTGATTCTCTGAAGCATTTCATCAAACACTTGGTTGGCATCAACAATTGCAAGCTCATCAAAACCACTCAACTGTTAATTCCTAAACCACTTGTAAATTATTCAAATTGGAACTAATTTCAAAACTCAGAAGAAGTATTTAAACCATAATTCTCAAATCATTACAGTAAGAACAAAACGAGTGAAAAATTTGGAGAAACCCACCCCAGCTGAAATCAAAGGAAAGCAAATAAATACAGAATCAAAAATTAAAGTATAACAACGAACAGAGTTCTATGCAAACACCAACCAAATTAATACGATGGAAAACAAAAATCGATGAGAGAGAACTTACCAGGAGGAGCCGATATAGAGAGACAAAAGTCAAAAACGAAGTCGACGAGAGAACAAGTAAGCATGATCAACCAATATCTAACCGTAACCGTACGACGGACCATAACCAAACTGTTTCTAGATCATAACCGGACCTAACCGTATAAAACGGTTAATAAATTAGTTAATCGTAAAAATAAATTAGTTATGGTTAACCGTAAAAATAAATAAACTGTTAACCGTAAAAATAAATTAGTTATGGTTAGAAAACATCAACCGTAACCGTAATCGTATTAAAACCGTTACTGTTAGTTAAACATCAACTGCGGGTAAACGTATGATTAAAATTTAGAATCAATTATGAGAAAACCATTTTTTGTAGTGGTCTTTGTTGATTTTACCATTTTTTTAATAGTTTATAAATTTTACCACTATGTAAGTTATAAAATTTTTATTTAATATCTGTTTTATTTGTTATGTTTGGGTTTAGTCGGTTTTATTTATTTTTAGGGTTTAGTATTTGATATTAAATAAGTATTGTATTAAAAAAAAAAACTGAAAATACTTATTTTTTTTCTTCTCAAAAGTGGTAAAATCCACAAATTATTCAAAAAATGGTATATCCAAAAGATTTCTTCAAAAAACAGGCATTTTTAACAAGAATTCCTAAATTTTAAAAAGTATAATTATAAGAAAAATAACTAGATTTCATCAATATTGTAATCATCAAATAACTGTAAATGTATATAACCGTAACTGTTTTAACCAACCGCGATTACCGTAACAATGGTCATGTCTAAAGAACAAACATTGAAAGAAGTTTTTGGTTTGATGTAATCCTTTGATTTCATTAAAAGTATTCAAATTTTGGCTTAATAGCTCCAGCTGACTGCACTAATCAAACTCAGCCAAAATTTCCATTTTTTTGGATGAGTTTTGAAAAATTCATTCAACTGATTGATCCAAATGGTCTATTATATTGTCAAAAACGAACATCATTCTTCATCTCCTTTCAATTGGATCATTTGAATGCATAAAGGAACAGAGCCTACCCATTGACAAAAAAACAACAACAATTTGCTAATCATTTGAGAAAATGATACATTAAGATAAGTAACTTGGTAAGAAGCCATTCATACTAATACTAAGCAAAAAGCTTCTTCAAGCCTATGTGATTGATGATTTTCTCTACAGGTTCTTTTGTCTTTCTAGCCGTAAAAATCAAGCTCTGCCTTCTTCAGTACACATGAAACTTTTTCAAAGAACTCTGTTTCACTTTCCTTCACTTCCTCGAGAGTCTTAGCCTCATGTTCATCCGCCTATCATAACGTAGCATACCTCAAAATTAAACCCGACCAAACCGACGAATTCATTTTAATGATTTCAAGCTATTCTCATTAAGCAAAAAAAAACAAACCTCTTTAAACTTCAGAAGAATCAAGTTCGAGACTGTTGCTGGCTTCTTTGCATCCCATCTGATTAATCATAACACCACATTATATATTTTTTTCGGATTTCCATTGAGCTTATTACGACATGTTGAGTAAAAGGAGTGAATCGACATACCTTACGAGCATCAACTCATTCATAGCTCGCCACATTCCTCTCCCAACATCTTTTGCAGTCTCATCTCTAGCACTTCGTCCGTGCCACAACTCTTTCACTATGTACATCACTTCCTCAACATCCACCTACAGAAAACAAGGAAATGGACCAAAGTTTTTAGAGGAATTCTCAAGAACCCTGCTTTTTAAACTTCACAAGCAGTTTCAAGTGTCACATAAATCTCAGTTACGATTACTATTTCTATTAGTCTTCTTCTTAACAAGTTATAGCGACAAAAGAGCACAATATAAGAACACTAAGACTAATCAGAATACCTCTACTTCTGCAGATGTGCCATAAATTGTCTCCTCATGCTCAATAAGGCGGTTATGCAGTAATCGATAATGATCTAAATCTAGATTTACGATAGGCTCCATCTGAACTTGTACACCTGCAAGTTGTGTAATAACATAGGAGGCCATAATTTGTCCAAAAATAGCAGGGATGGTTCCAAGTACAGGAATTATCCGAACACGAAAGCCAGGTACTACCTGAAAATCACAAACAAGATATTCAGTGTTGGCAATAAAAAATGTAAAAGATTTGGACGTAGATGTTCAGTGTTCCAAGAATTGAAATTAGTTACTTGATAATCTGAGGGATTCTCGTCTTCCCCATTTGGCCCTTTAAAGGGAAGCAACTTCGCTTTTGGTTTTTCCAGGGAAAACACGACAGGAATGCCTCCTTCAATACCATGTTCTCTCCTCAATCTGTGTCTTACCTGAAAATCAAGAACCACGTAAGAGATCAAAAGTGTGTAGTAGTGTTGAGACCCGAAGATCATCAATTATGTATACTATCCATCTGATGAATGCCTTTTATTAGAGGAAAGAGTTAGAATTGTTACAGAACGAGATAATGGGTCAATTGTTGACTCTCTTATATCAGCCACTCTGATTCTTGTTGGGTCAGCTCTAGCACCAGCACCAGTTGCACAGAGAACTTTCAAACCCCTCTTAACGCATGCAGCCAAAAGTCCCACCTAACATTATATTTGAAACGAGACCAAAATATCAGGAATTTCTCAATCACCAGGAATGCTATAATCTGAAGCACTATTGGAAGTAGATGGATCAACTCATGTACCTTTGTATCGATGTTATCAATGCAGTCCAAAACAAAGTCTGGGTTGCCTGAAAGTATTTCTTCTTCAGAAGATGAGTCATACAGCATCACCTTGGCTTCTATATGGCATTCAGGAAAGATTGAAGAGAAATGTTTCTTGAGACATATAGCTTTCGGAATACCAACATCTGCTCGTGTTGCAACAGCGTGCCGATTTAATGATGAAAGCGACACCTTCTCATGTTCATGGAATTAAGAACACATGCATGAATATAAATGTAAAGGAAAAACAAGATTCTCTGTGATACTTGGAAGAAATTAAGATGCAAATTTATCCAAAACAGACCTTAAATCTATATAATAAAGATAAAAAAGAAGCCAAATATAACCAATGATACCTGGTCAAAGTCAACCAGGAGGAGCTTCCCAACACCTGACCTCAAGAGCATAGAAGCAGCATGACTCCCTACACCTCCAAGTCCAATAACCACAACATATGATCCAGTTACTTTACGCTGGGATTCAAGATCGAAAAACTGGATATTCCTGAACAAAATTTTTTAGCAGAAACCTTTTAGAGTCAAGGAAATCAATATAACATCAGGTAATGTGTTGAACATCATTACAATTTACAAAAAGGTTCACACATTATAAGCAAGGCATAAGATGATTTCATTTAAATCTTCCACTTGTGCCTTCTAAGATTTCCCTCGCAACTTAAACAAGACAAGATAGAAAAAAACCATAGCTTGTATCTCTTTAGTATCACAAGATTTTATAAGAAAAATTACTTTACTCTTGAGATTGATTCAAGATCGAAAAACAAGATATTCCTTTAAGAGATAAATTAGCATAAACATTTCAAATCAACATAACATCATGCAATGTGCTTAACTTAAATACAAAACGACTCAGACATCACAACATTTTGACTTAACAAAGGTAAATGAGGATTTCTTATTGAGTCTTCTTCCTTGTTGTTTGCTTGAACAAACCAATACTTTCAGAAAGACCATAGCTTCTGTCTCTTAAGAATCAGCTAAAGTTTGGTCATATGGGCTTACTAAAAGTCCTCTAAAAACAATAATTTTCATTGCAGCAAAGACACCAAAGATTAAAAAAAGGGTACCTGGTTAAATGTTCAGAAACAATTTCATCATTCAAAAGATCCTGACCATTAGCTGCAGTAACAGGTCTTGTCTCAGACTCAATACCGTTTCCTGCAACTACCACCAATTTCACCAAAACTTAGTAATCGAAATCTGTTTTTTTTTTTTTTTTTT
>NC_025694.1:19635721-19653298 GCF_000633955.1 Camelina sativa | reverse complement strand
AATCGAAATCTTTTTTTTTTTTTTTTTTTTTGGGGGGTTTTATGATATCCAAAGAAACAAAAGTTACAAAATCACAAGTACCTAAGAAATTAGTTACTGGGGTTTCATCGTGCTGCTTCACTGAGCTCCTGCAGGTAAAGAAAGCGAATCAGCTTTCAATAATCTCGAAACTGCTAAAGGATTTAGAGGTTCTGTAACACGAAATTGAGAGTCTTGAGGTTATAATTGCCTGGAGAGAAGTTTAAGGAGAGCGACGGTGGAGACGGATCCAATAAGAGCTCCGGCTCCGACGAGACTCAAATACTTTAATTTATCCTCCATTACCGTTAACTTACCTTGTCTTTACCAGCGAGTCGTAATTAAAAAGTTTTATGATTGGGGTTTAGGGTTTTATTACAGAACAACGAAATTTAGAATCTATCTATTCCGATATTTACATAGTTTCGGTTCGATTTGGTTCATCTATGTCGGTTCGGTTTCTAGGGCTGGGTGTTCCGATACCCATTCAGGTTCGGATCAGATATTTCATATTTGCGGATCTGTGAGTTTAGAGAGGTAACAAAACCTGTTAGGATACAATATTTTAAGATTTCGTATTACCTGAAAAATTCGAAATTTTAGTATCCAAATTTGTCTAAACTACTCAAAAATATTCAAACTCTCTACAAATCTAGTTTTCACTCAAATTAAAATAGCTTAACTACTCAAAAATATCCAAAATTTCAAATATTTTTGGGCACTTAGATTATTACAAGGACAAATATAAATAGTACTAATATATTTTTACTATATGATTATATT
This sequence comes from Camelina sativa, assembly GCF_000633955.1. Classification (NCBI taxonomy): domain Eukaryota; kingdom Viridiplantae; phylum Streptophyta; class Magnoliopsida; order Brassicales; family Brassicaceae; genus Camelina; species Camelina sativa. The sequence goes on along the minus strand of NC_025694.1, from coordinate 19,652,497 downwards.
GTGAGTATGTTCGGATTCGGGTTTGGATCAGGTTCGGGTTCGAATTTTTTGGATCTTGACATACAGAATCCGTTCAAGTATTTTTTAAAATTTTGGATTCGGCGGATTCAGATCAGATCCTTGAATTCAGATAATTTGCTCAGGCCAAAAGAATGAAAAACATGGAAGGTGAACAAATTATTCTAGATGCTCAATTACATCATTACATGTTGTTTAAACATAAATTACTTTTTTGACTTTTACATAAAGTTATCTTCTTCTCACTTTAATATAATCCCAGGACCTCCAAAATATATGATATGTCCGACCGGTAACCCTGAATATAAATCCTCGTATACTTTATGACCATGATTGTTATCCGAGTATGTCTCTATATTCTTCACCATCCGGTCGATATTAAAATTCTCATCGACCGTAATTATATTACAGATATGTGCATCGAACTTTGGATCCAACAAAGGAAAATATCCATTCCCCATTTGAGGACCAGGCAAAGATGCACTATATATATGCTTCTCCTCCCCATTCAATATTGTTTGCCATACTCTCTGTTGAGATAGTTTAGCCGGCCAATACCCAATATATATTCCTCCAAACTCAAGCCGTCAGTTACCATTTCCTTTATCCTTTCATGATCAATATCAATATCAATATCTAACATCTTGTTGAGTTATAAAATGGAGAAGAAATTAATAACAAGCAAACCTTGAGTAAGCTATATGTATCATAAGCACTTGTTTTAGCGCCGCGAACAGTAGGAGGACCTCGAACCACACCAAGAGGAATATCTGAACGGACTACTACCATGCCAACTGGACACAAAGTATTATAACACTTGTTTTGACCTGCCTGTATGATTCTATATATCGTTATGCATGCCTAGCTTATGATTATATAGTACAACAAAAAAAAAGGTTCAATAATATACATACGAGATGAGAACATATGGATAGAAAATTGATATGACGGAAAATATGAACCATGTAAAAAAAAAAGATGGACAAATTAAAAAACCTTTGAAGAAATAGTATATGTAAGCAATTAACTTACTTTTGTATAAACAAAACTTCTTGGTTGGTTGTCAGGGTATAAATCTGGATTAATCTGAAATGTAATTATATTTCTGTTAATAATATATAAGTCAGTATTCTAGATCTGTATACAATTATAAAAATACCAACTTATCATGATTATTTTTTTCATTTTTTTTTGGCCAAAACCAATTTATCGTGATTTTTAATTTTGATATTAGTTAAGTGAAAAAATATAAATATAACATGTGAAAACAAACTTACAGTCCATCCAGCTTGAATATAATCTTCTCCGATCTGAACAAGCATACGAGCAGAACTAAATTGTGGATATTTAACTTCAGGATCATTTACAGAAACAACCATTGATGCTCCATTATAGCTTTTCCTTTCTCCTTTCTTGGTACGAGCCACCGCAAACTAGTCATCATCACCATGATCATAATCAACTTAATTTGTTGTATATATGAGTTTGATAAATAAAAAAGTTATATATCGTGCGTCATTTAAAAATAACAAAGAACATAAAATAAAGATTAGTGCACAGTTGTATAAAATTTATATACATTAAAAAAAGGGAGATGGAAAAGAAAAAAATGTTAAACATCTTATAAAACATAACAGAAAGAGTACTACTTACTTACATGATGTGGTTCATTATCTACATTATATTGATTATAAGTGAAGTTCCAGGAACCTCTGGGTTTATATTTGTCAGAATGCGAATTTAGTCTCAAGAGTTTGTCTTTAGTGACTCTTTGTATGGGTACAGTATCTAAAGGACACCCTACACCATTTTCCCACAAAAAGCCGAAATTTTTATCATTTAACTCTTTTGGTTTTGAATTTTTAAAGGATGATGTCCGGTGCATCTACATTTTAAAAATAAATTTTGTATTAGTGAAAATAAGAAATTAATTAATGGTAAAATTAGGATATTTCTTTGTAGTCACAAATATTAATTTTATTATATACGTTGTAGCGGAATAATTGATTTTTCATCGTTGGATGATCAAACGCTGGTTGTTTGTAAAAATCCACACATTCATAGGTATCTCCATGTAGTCTATCATCCATTAAAAACAAAAATTAGAAATACTTAATAAACTTCATATAATAAATATTGCGCTAAACAATAGTAAGATTAAATTAAACAAACTTTGATTATTTTATCAGCATCTTCGTTGACAAATTTAAGTTGTTTTTCCAATGTTTCTGCATCCACAAAACGATTATTGAGACTCGCCATGTCACTGAAACATAGAATATAACTTATCAGAAATATCAACATCTTTGAACCACTTAATCCGTAAGTTCTACGAAAAATTGTTAGAGTGAGAATCAAATAGCTAGTCAAGGGAGATTCATAGGAAAATAAATAGTCTCTATATAATAATATCAAAAGTAGTGAGACAAAGAGAATTATAAAGAGCACTACTAATTAATGTTTTCTAGATACATGTGATTTCTTTTCATCAAAGTTTAACTATATAATTAACTCATTTAATTATTATTAAGTGTCTTATAAACTTCTCTCTATATATAATTATATTATATAATAATAGCTTTATAAAAGAAAATAGAATTCTATGAGAGAAAATGAAACATAAATAATTTTAATGTTGTTGACAAAAAGAAAATAATAATAAATAATTTTTATGTTCACTAGATATGTTTAATTTTTAGAAAAGTTTCAACTATGTAATTAACTCATACTCCCTCCGTATCACTTAAAATGATGTGTTAGCATAAATGATGTTTTTGTATATTATATTAAATGATGTTTTTAATTTTCTATGTGATAACATCCTATTTAGTGTTTAGGATTATTTCAAAGCTAAAAGGATGATTTCCAAGTATATATTTTTAGATTCAAGGAGGTTTTATAGGTTTAAAGGCAAAATGTACCAAAAAGAGAGATAGCAAAACACATTTTTAGATAGTTTCGTGATTACTTACGGAAATAAAATAATTTAGGTTGTTTAGACATAGTGACTGGTGCTATGGTATAGACTAATCTCTTAATCGAAATTTGCGTTCTTGAACATAAATTTACTTTAGAGGTTTGAATAAGATGACTTTAGTTATCAACATTTGTAGAAAATAAAAAGGAGGTTGTACAATAAGTAACAAATATGTATGTCGAAGCTGAGAAAACATCTGTAAGGTTTATTTCTGAAAATTATCTAATGATTCAGTATAGTATAAACCAGATGACTTGGTTGGAAAAGAGAAAGTGACATAATAAGAAAATATACAAAATAGTTATCCAAAAAGATACTTGAAGTTTTAAAATAGATGTAAAACTATGGAGTCTGTTTCCGACAATATAGAAAATATCTGTAATTTTTAAAATGATCTGAAACTCGTCAGGTCGACCAAACCAATCATGCATACTATTTTGGGACTGAAGAGTAATAATATAAATCACAATTAGAGTTATAACTGATAACCACAGCTTATCTCCAAATCGGTGACGCCATTCCTTTTTTTTTTCTAATCATATCAAAGTTCGTAAATGCAATCACAAAGTTGAAATTGAACTTATTTTAGGTAACACAACTGGTCAAAAAAGTTTAATTCAGAAGGGATCGCTTCACTTTAGAAACCAACTAAATCCTTTTAGAATTTGCATTGTCTGTGGCAACCACAATGATTAGAACAAATAATAAGGTAGAGATTGTATGTATTCATCGCCATGCCGGAAATTCATCTAAGCAAATGCAATCAAAAAGAGTCCTACTAAGAACAATACAAGATGCCACAAAGCATCCAATTAACTCTGCAATGTTTCGCATCTAACAATGTGCTTATTGCAAATTGCTTATAGATTTCAGCGCAAGCTAAACCGAGATTTAGTGGTACTCGGCTTAAACAAAAGGTCTCGGTAAAGAGGAGAGCAAACCAAGAATCAGTACCTTTATTTTTGCAAAAGAAGAAAAAAATGTGAAAACATAGCAAGTTAAAAAAGCTCTCACTTCTTCAAGAGCACGGCACTGCACTGCGCCATGATCTTTGATGCTCTTGTGATCGAGTTTGTCATGTAAAAGTTCTCAACCGCGGGTTGGAACGGTGTTGTGCTCATTGTCTCCTTGCACTCAGGCTTCAATGTAGGCCCAAAAGCAGCTGGCTCTCGCTCATCTGTGTTGACCAGATTTGGTGCGACGTTCTTGATTCTTGATCTAACACCTTCAATTGAGTTGTATGGAAGCTTCACACCTGAGATCTCTGACAATGCTCTGACAATCTTCCAGTCATCTCTTGCATCACCAACGGTTGGAACAGCGGGAACAGTCTGTTGAGTAAATCCTTCTGTGTTTTCATAGGTTCCTTCTTTCTCGGTGAAGGCCGATGCAGGGAGGATTACGTTTGCACGGTAAACCGCTTTGTCTCCATGGTGGCCTTGATAAACCACGAAGGCGTCTTTAGGAATCTTGTCAACATCTACATCGTCTGCTCCCATCAAGTAGACGAATTTTGCAGACTCGAGGGCTTTGGCGGACTGTTGAATGAGACCGAGATCAAGAGCAGCCGCTTGAGCAGCATACAGAAGGAGAAAGTTGAGACCGTTCCAGTCTGGTCGGACGACATTGTTGGCTTGTGCAATGGATTCAACAGATGAGAGGATGGCATTTTTATCAGTTCTGTTGAAGAGCCCAGCACCAACAATGATTGCAGGGTTTTTGGCGTTCTTGAGAGCCGTACAGAATGGGTGCCGTCCCGCAGCAATTTCCTTAAGAGTATCAGGCCCAGTCCCGAGGTGTTTGCAGTCGTAGTTGAACTCTGCAGGTGGACCAACGTATCCAACCTTGGCATTCGATGCACGGACTGTCTTGCAGATCCTAGCATTCACCATTGCAGCTTCAACCCTTGGCTGGTAAAAGTAGACAGAAAACAGGTGAATATACCGCTAATAAAACTGCACAAGGTTGATATCTTAAAGAGCAATTTTAGCTTAGGAGAAACTAGCAGCCTGAACATGTGAAGCATTGACCCGCATCAGAAATGTAAATCTTAAACAAAATTTTAACATCTAATCTGGTTTAAAAAACCTATTTTTGCTTGCTTCCCCCTTATAATTTCCTCTGCATTCCTTATATTAATATGCACAGAATCTTTAGTCACACCACCAAATTAGGTTACACAATTTTTTTTATCTGTGTCATTGATCCAAAGCATAAGTGTCTATGTAATCTAGTTCTCGTAACCTTGCAAAGAGACAGGGTGGAAAACTCACCTGGGTGCCAACTAGAAGGAAGATATCGGCGTTCTCAAGTCCACTGATGCTAGTGTTCATCAAGTAACTGTACCTAAGATCAGCATCAACACCAACAGCTGTTCCTTCACACCAGACATTGTCTGAACCCATTCGATTGACAAAGTCCTTCAGTACCATCATGGATTCTGCATCAGATAGCTGACCTGCTACTCCAACAATCTCCTCTGGCTTCACCTGATGGATGACATCACCCACAACAGCCAGGGCATCACGCCAGCTCACTGCCTTAAATCGTCCATCGGAATCTCGGATCATAGGGTCGCTAAGCCTTTGCCTTTTTAGGCCGTCATAACAGAATCTGGTTTTGTCAGATATCCATTCTTCATTTATATCCTGAATAAAGAACACTCATAAATTCAACATCCAGCAAAAATACTTAGATAGCGATTTCGAGCAAGAAAAACAATGACATACCTCATTAAGACGTGGAATGATACGCATCACTTCTGGTCCTCTACTATCAACACGGATGTTGGACCCAACGGCATCACTAACATCAATGGTTTCTGTTGCCTTCAATTCCCAGTTTCTGGCTTTAAAGGCAAAGGGCTTTGAGGTCAAGGCTCCCACGGGACAGATGTCTATAACGTTTCCAGAGAGTTCACTGGTCATAAGCTTTTCAACATAAGTTCCAATTTCTTCTCCACTACCACGACCTAGCATGCCAAGATCCTGAACCCCAGCAACTTCTGAAGCAAATCGTACACACCTACAAAGACATTATAGAAACATAAACCTAATCAATAGGATAGTATAATGTATCACATTAACTAAAATATCACACTTTTAAGCAAACTCTTTAAGTAACCTTGTACACTGGATACACCGAGTCATAACAGTCTTCACAAGAGGGCCAAGGTTTTTATCAACAACAGATCTCTTCATCTCAGTGAAACGGCCTCTGTCAGATCCAAAAGCCATAGACTGATCCTGAAGATCACACTCTCCTCCCTGGTCACATATAGGACAATCCAGAGGATGATTCATCAACAAGAACTCCATCACTCCCTCCCTCGCCTTCTTTGCTATTGGTGTATCAGTCTTAATCTTCATCCCTTTCATCAAACAAAACCCAACAAAATTGGAATAGAAATGAAACAAAAGCACAAAATCCCAATTTCTTATACCAATCAAACGATCAAATCAAATCATCAGCATGAAATCAAAAGCTTTAATGAACTAACCGGGAAGAGCGGGCATGGCACACGACGCCACAGGCTTGGGAGATTTCTCAACCTCAACAAGACACATCCTGCAATTTCCAGCAATAGACAAACGAGAATGATAACAAAACCTCGGGATATCAACTCCGGCGACCTCACAAGCCTGAAGAACTGTGAATCCTTTAGGGACTTTGACCGCGTAACCATCAACAAAGACCTCGATCGCATCCTCGGGATTCGAGAAATGGACGCGTGCTCCACCAATAGGGTTCCTAGGAGGGAGAATCTGTGTCGGCGGCTCGGGCTCAGAGACAGCGGCGGATTCAGGAGACTGGAGCTCTGGTTTGGAGACGATGGTGCGGAGGAAGAAATTTGAGCTTTGGGATTGAAGAAGACGAGAAGCTGGTCGAATGGTTCGAGAAGCTAAGATGCCTAAACCCATGGCGTTGTGGATCTGTATCGTCCTCTACTTCTTCTTCTACTTCTTCTTCTTCTTCTTCTTCTTCTTCTTTCGTCTATGTGTTTATTTCTCGATCTTGTTGTGTTGTGAGAACTCCTGAAGCATTTGTGAGGGAGGAAGAGACACGATTGAGTGTGTTTTGGGCTTTATGGGCTTTGATTTTGGATATTAAATTTGGGCTTACATTAAACCAAGAACTACGCTGGTGATTTTTTTTTTTCTCTTTTTTTTTATGTATTTTTGAAAAACAAAAAAATGGTATTTTTGGAAAAATATTTATTTTAATAGTATTTATGAGAATTGCCCTTTTTTTATTTATTTACAAAAAAAAATCATGTAAGTATGCAATACTAGTAGAAAATCGATAATAAGATTGAAACGGATTTTACAACTCTTTTTTTGAAAAAAAAAAAAACTTTTTTACTTGCTCTTAATCTCTTATGATCAAATCCGTTATTTTCAATCTTTTTAATTTTAAATTCAAGTCCGTGTGTCTCAAAATTATGTTGAAATTTATGTTCAAATCTTTAGATAGAAATTAAAAAAAAAAACTTTATTGGCTGAAAAAAAAAACTTTTTTGTAGAAATTTTTAAATTTAGGACTTTTATATCTAAAGATTATTGTTGTAAGAAAAAAGACCTTGTGGTATTGCACCTTGAGCACATGCCCTGAAACGAATCTGTTAAAAATAAAGCCAATACGATATTTATTTTTTGCTATTATTAGTTTTTTCTTTTTTTTTTAACAACTGAACTTATACAAAATAGAAAATACATATATTAATATGACCAACCAATCAAGATTAATAAATTAGAAGAAAATTAATATATAATAAGATGGGAAGATAAATTTTTCTTATTTACTTAAGCCAAATTTTTCTACTACTTTCTCCTTTTTTAGTTGGGAATAGGTAAGATTAATATGTTGACAAAAGAAAAGATTAATATATGAGTCTTCTTTTTTTAATACTGTATTTTAAAATTTATTGTAATATTTTTAGATTGTTTTAATTCATATTTTAATCTTTGAATGATTTGGGATTCATATATTAAGATGCTTATAATTTTCTATTGTTTCTTTATTTATGCCAAATTAATTTCCTTTCAATTTCTCAATCTTGATTGGTTGGTCATAAACCCTTCTTTTTTTTTGCAAACATAATTGTTACCATTATTCATTCAATCCCAACGGGAGATAACGAATAGAAACTCATCAACCTAATGAATTGATAAAATAGGGTAATCAAACACAAGCGTACAACAAACATAGATAGATAGATTGGAAAAAAATAAATCGTTGTTGATAGATCCATAGGAGCTCAAAGACTCTGAAACTCTGGTTTGCATAAATGTTTAAAAAAATTGATTTAGCCACATACGTCACCAAAATGCACTTATTTTTTCAGTCAAGGGTCTTGAGAGAACTTCATGATGGGTGACTTTTCTGGAAGTGATTGTCGAAATTGTGCGAGTGAGGACAAAACACAAGAAAATATCATTTGTTGATTTGTAAGGTCGGTAATCAAGTTTTTAAAGACTTCCAGACGTAACAAACCGGCCATCGAATATGGGTTGGTCCACAAGCCGAGAATAGATGTAGGGCCCACTTGGGAAGGTGGGCCCATGGACTGAGAGTAGACATGGGCTCACTAAACAATGTGGCGGTTGAAGCATTACAGAGACAGAGGATACATCATGGTGTGTCAAAGACACTTCCACGAATACATTGAGAAATTTAGCATTAGTTATTATCAAAAGATTTTGTGATGATTGAAAAAGGTTTTGACGTTTATTGGTCGTCGGAGCAAGCTATTTTAGATAGCAAAAAGATGTGAACATTTTCACTCCACACAGAATGAGGGCAGAGCCGAGGTTCTCTCTATGGTGGAGAAGGTTGGAAACAAGGTTATCTACCCAACAGAGGAAGGTGGAGGAGGTTGGACGCAAGGTTCTCTCCATAAGGGATGAGGGCGGAGCCGAGGTTTTTCCCATGGCGGTCATACATTATTATGATGATACATCATTGATTAGTATATTATGTTATCTATAAACACATTAAGCCAACTATTTTACTTTCACTTTGGCATAGTTACTATCATGAATACATTGGGAAATTTAACATTAGTTACTATCAAAAGATTTTTTTGTGAAGTTAGAAAATTGTTTTTACTTTCATTGGTTGTCGGAACAAGCCATTTTGAGATAGCAAAAAAGACGTGAACATATTTTCTCCACATAGGAGGAGGGCAGAGCCGAGGTTCTCCCTATGGTAGAGAAGGTTGGACACAAAGTTATCTCCGCAAGGGAGGAAGGTGGAGGAGATTGGATGCAAGGTTATCTCTCCAAGAGAGAAAGGCGGAGCGAAAGTTCTCTCCATGGTGGAGGAGGTTGGACGCAAGGTTCTCTCCATAAGTGATGAAGGCGGAGCCAATGTTTTCTCCATGGTGGTCATACATTATTGTGATGATACATCATTGATTAGTATATTATGTAATATATTTTTTATTCAAAATTTTTTTTGAGCCAACAATTTTTAGTAATTAAAAAACTATACAGAAGTGAAAGTAATATAGTTGGTTTAATGTGTTTATATAGACAGTTTCTAGATGATGATAAATAATATTTTTGTAACATACAAGAGTACATTTAGGTATAAAAAATATACTTTTAATAGTAACATACATAAAAATTTGTAAATGGATATAAATCATTGTATTATAACAAAAATAAAATTTATATATAACATACAACAAATTTTAATAAATTTAATTTCATTTATAAAACTTTAAACCCGCACATCGGGCGGGTCCTCATCTAGTTAATTTATGAAGAAGACAAATAGTTGTCCAGCCATAGTGGCGGAGTATTATAGCTTTGATACATAGAATCGATGATCAGAGTATGGCGAGCCAAAGCATCTGCTGCTCTGTTTCTTTCCCGATTCGTATATCCTAAAGAAGAGAAAGGAAGTTTCTGCATCCAATATCTTATGTCGTAGAGGAGTGCTCCAAGTTGCAGATGATTCTTTCATGTGTTAATTAAGTTTACCAGCTCCAGATTATCTCCTTCAAACCAAACATACCGACACCCCTTCTCCCAGATCAGTTGAAGTACATGAAGAAAACCTAAGGCTTCAGCCTGTAGTGGGGAGTAAGCTCTTTGTAGTTTTACACATCCAGACTGAATAAAGCGACCTGTACTATTCCGTAAAATCCAGCCAGTGTTTGTGTATGGTCGACCTTACAAGAACCCGCTATCAAAGTTACACTTTATCCAATTCTCAGGTGGAGGATTCCATGAACTGTTCCGATCAATATGTTGTTGATTGTGACTTGGGGTGTGATGATTCATATCTTCCTCATTCTGAAACTGGTTGGCATCCAACCACTCAAGTGTATCTGTTGAGGCTTTTTGAGCTTCCTTTAATGGCGTACGATTTGTCTTTTGAAAGATAAAATCATTTCTTAATTTCCATATCCGCCACAATATCCAGAAGGGAACCAATCTGTTGTATGTTGAAAGAGATGGTCTCTTTGAGTGATGAATAAGAGATTTGATGTTTTCTTCCAGGTTATCAGAGTATCTCCATTGATAGCTGGAAGTTGTTCGCACACATCTCCAAACACTCTTCGCAAATGGACAAGTACAAATCAAATGGTTGATTGTTTCTTCTTCCTTACAACATCGTTGACAAATGGGGTCAGCTGGGATCAACCTTGTTCGCAATCATGTATTAGTGGCTAAGGCACCTGATAAACACTTCCACAAAAAATGTTGTAGTTTTGGAGCAATCTTGAGCTTCCCTATCTCCTGCTTTAATTCAATAGAACCATGGGGTGGATCGATAATGTCCTCTTCGAATAGTGCAACATGAGTTGCAACCCAATATCCTAAACGCACTGTATATTGAGCAGTCTGTTTGTAAGCCCACTCATAAGAATCATGATCTGCATATTTGGAGATATAAAGACGTGCAACTAATTGTAGGTCCTCTGGATTTAAGACCCCTTCAAATATCACTGGATCCCATTCTCTTTTATCCGTCATCCACAAATCTGAAACTGTCATTGTTGGCTCTAAAACTGGTCCAGAAGCCGGTCTTGGGGGGATGGTAGGAAGCCAAGGATCCTCCCTGATTCGAGTATCTCGACCATTACCAACTCGAACGCGTAAACCTTGTTGTAATAATTTTTTTCCTTCTTGTATTGATCTCCAACCATAGGAAGCATTACTTCGTGTTTGGGCTCGTAAAAATGCTCATGAGGATAGTACATACCTTTATAATTCCGTGCAATAAGGCTTTGAGGATTTTGTAGTATTCGCCAAGCTTGTTTTGCAAGAAGAGCACGGTTGAAGTTCTGAAGATCTTTAAATCCCAATCCACCTTCTTTTTTAGGGAGAGACAGGCGATTCCACGTCACCCATGGGATCTTGCGACGTCCATTCTCTTGTCCCCACCAGAATGAAGAAATGATGCTATTGATTTCATTACATATGGTAGACGGTACCAGGAAACAATTCATAGAGTGGACTGGTAGAGCAGTGGCAATTGATTTAATAAGAATCTCCTTACCAGCCGGTGACAAATACTTGTAGGACCATCCTTGTGTTCGTCTTTTAACTCTTTTAACCACATACTCGAACATCTCAATCTTTTTTCTTCCAAACTGCTCTGGCAAGCCCAAGTATTTACCTCCACCACCAACCGTATCAATACCGAGAACTTGTTTTAGTCTTTGTCTTTTAGATTCATAAATTTTCGACCCAAAGATCACTGAGGATTTAGTAAAATTTATTTTTTGCCCTGAATCTTCCTCATAATGCTTGAAAATGGAGGCCATATATTCACATTCAGCAGTAGTTGATCAACAAAAGAACAGAGAATCATCCGCAAAAAGTAGATGCGAGATTGACGGGCAGTTCCTTGTAATCTTCATACCATGAATCTTTTTTTCCAATTCTGCTTTTTGGAGCATCTGACTTAAAACTTTAGCACAAAAGAGAAATAGGTAGGGTGACAAAGGGTCACCTTGTCGAAGGCCTCTCGTCGGTTGAAAGTTTCCATATGGTGAGCCATTAATAAGTACTTCATAAGAAACTGTACTCACACATTGCATGATCCAATGAACCCATTTCAAATCAAATCCAACCTGACACATTACCTTCTCCAAAAAGTTCCACTCCACTCTGTCATATGCTTTACTGATATCAGTTTTTATATCAAGGTAGGACGTTTGGCATTCTTTCTTTGACTTCAATGAATTTAGCAGCTCATGTGCAACCAAGACATTGTCTGTGATGTTTCTACCAGGGACAAAGGCTGCCTAGGAATCTGAGATGAAATAGTCAAGACATTTCTTCAGCCGCCTCACTAAATTTTTTGAGATGATCTTGTAGTGCACAGTACACAAACTGATTGGCCTAAAATCGACATAAGCTTCGAGTCAGTAATCTTTGGGATGAGACAAAGCTGAGTGTGATTTATTCACTTGTCCATTTCCCCTGTTTCAAAAAAATGCCTAACCATTTTGCACCCAAAACTGGTGGTAGAACCTAGCAGTAAACCCATCAAAACCCGGGGCACGGTCAGCACCAATTACAAAGACTGCTTCTTTTATTTCCGCATCAAGAACTGGCATGGTCAATTCTCTATTCATTTCTCCATTGACTTTCATACTGATCCCAGAGATAATCATGTCTAAATCTGTGTGTTGAGTAGTCAAAAACAATTCATGGAAGTAGTGTTCAGCGACTGACCCAACTGCATCATCTCTGAAGTGTTCGATACCATGCTCGTCTATGATGGATTTGATTCGATTTCTAGCCTTCCTTGTTTGAGCAGAAGCATGGAAATATTTTGTATTGCGGTCAACAGAATTTAGCCATTTGTTTATGCTCTTCAATTGCCAATACTTTTTTTCATCTGCATATGCTTGATTTAGATCACGTCTTAGTTGCCAAACTGTCTCATTTGAAACTGTATGATCTCTCTCTACTGCATCCAATCGATATTTTAAGGACTGAATCCTTTCAGCTGCGTTGATCTTACTGTTGCGTTTCCATTTTGCCATTTCTCGACGACAGTAGAAGATTTTGTTTTGTATACCCTCATTAGAATTTGTCTGACCCATATTCCACCCACGCCTCACTGTCTCAATAAAATCATCACATCTTGCATAGCGTTTATCATAACGAAACTGACCTCTTTTTTTACTAACCTCATCAGCAATGTGAATGATGACCATAGCATGATCAGATCCAACTATGGGTAGGACTTCTGTTTCCGGAGCAAGGTGCATCGCTTGCCAATCTGAGTTGATGAAGACCATATCTAAACAAGATTCAATAGTTTCTTTCTGTCGCTTTCCAACCCAGCTAAATTGGTTACCCTTAAACCGCATGTCTTTCATATTGCAGACATCAATCATATTTTGGAAGTCTCTGAGACTACCAGCAGTTCTAGTTCTTCCTCCTTTTTTTTCTGAAGCATTCAAAATCTCATTAAAATCTCCACACATGAGCCAAGGACCAGCTCTATTAATCGAAATTCTTTGAAGTTTCTCCCACAGGTAAGTTCTCTCACTGGGAATAGGATTCCCATAAACGCAAGACAAGTAGAAATTGAAATTTTTATATTGAACATAAAGATCTACAAGTCTTACATCAGAGGAAACAACTTGAACAGAAACATGCTTTTTCCAAAACACTGCTAAACCTCCACTTAAACCTCTAGGAGAGACAAGACACATATCATCAAACCCCCAACTTACTCCTGAATCTCTAACATAGTCGTCTTGTTGTTTTGTTTCCACCAAGAACAACATGTCTAGGAGATACACCCGTTGTATCTCCTTTAGGCGTCGAACTGTCAAGGGTTGTCCTAATCCTTGACAGTTCCAAAACCCAACTCTCATGGGGGTGGTGGTGGAACTGGCCCCACCGCGGCTCTGTCTTTGTCTTCGTTGCAGGAGTAGTCACTCAATCCCTCTTCTCTTTTCAACCTCTGAAAACGTTTTGGAGATACACATTCAATCTTTCTCTTACGTGAAGTACCCACTTCTTCCTCATTCTCTGAAACTGCTTTTCGTTTATGCGTCTCTCTTTCCATTAGCTCCATAGGACTTAGGACACCACCCTCAGTAGCAGAGGAAGGAATTTTCGTATCCTCAGTGTCACAGTCCCCCTGATCCATACCTTGTGAGTCTCCAGATGAGATATCAGCCAAGATATTATGATCAGGATCAATGTCAGAAAGGGGTCCTCCTTCTGTGGAAGCCGAATCTGCCTGATTCATTGTGTTGTCACCAGCCAGCATGTCTTGAATTTCTTCTGCTGCACCCGCATCTTCCAGTGGATTCCCATCTTCTCCAATCTCTTCAATGTGAACTCCCGGATTGCCATTCACTTCATGATCTCCATCTGCTATTATTAGTTTTATGAAATTTTAAGATTTTTGTCGCATGCAAAACTGGCTAGTTAAGATGCTAATAATTCATATATAATTGCATTACAGCCGTTTACTTTGTATATAAGTTGTAAACCTCTAATCAACCATTAGGATTATTAGCCCTAAAGAATTTTACGTCAATGTACCTATCAAACATTATAATTCAGACAAAGACAACTTAAAGATGGTTATAAATGATGACTATTTTAAACATCTCAACGTCTCTATTTAAATAAGAGAAGAAAAAGGATTAACAATACCAATGCTGCCTCGGTTAAGGTTTACGTGTAAGCATTAGTTTATTTTCCTAATTTGTTTTCGGGATACGTGTAAGTATCATTATCAGTGATATTGTTCTTAATCTGAGTTTGGAATTGACAACCCAAAAAAAAATGAAACAAAATTACATTAGCTTTTAAATTATTTTTCTTACATTACAGGCAGACATGATGAGAATAATTTAATTTGATAGTTCTAATTACAATCTAACATAAGCTTTAATATAGTAATTTATATATCAAACAGATCAGATGGATTATATAGATTAAGTGCAGATTATGCAATTTAAATATAATGTTTGTATAAAATAAAATAAAAAAATAAACGGTTCTAAATAGTGAAAAAGGCAAGACATATTTACCATAAAGTCTAAATAAAATATTAGATATAGTAATATACATATACAAATATATATATTGTTTTATCTAATATACATTTTTAATTTAGTGTCTAAATTTTATTTAGAATCATTAGAAATAAGATTATTTATTTTGCATCATTTTGTAGCTTCTAAATTAACTTAATAATTTATTATAATTCTAAACTCAAAATGTGTGTATAATATGAAAAATTATTTTATTTGCCAAAAAAATAAACATGAGTTTCTTTATTTTATGCTGTAAAATGAAATAAAATTGAACTACCGTTAGCAAAATCACATATGTATGCCTAAATCCAAAAAATCTTTGACAAAGCATGGAGAAAGATGTATTATATGCGAAGAAGGCCAAGTTCCATTTTTTTCTTTCTATAATGGTCATTTATATTGAAATCCATTATCATATTTTGGTATGCGGAAAGTTCTCGTTGTTTTTTGGAATTAGAACAATCTCGCAAATAGATGGTTTTAGTTTAAACGATGTATTTGAAAAATCCTAGAAACCAGTCAACCATAAATGTAAAAACACTTTACTTGTTTTTTTTTATGTAATAAAATATTGACTAAAAAAATTATGTAATAAAATTAAGTAATTAAAATAAAATCAAAACACTCCTATTCACCATTCCACTTCATAATATTTTGCTTTTAGATTTTATTTGGTAGTGATCATTTTTTTTTGTGGACAAAATAGTAATGATCAAATATGTCTATATATATATATATATATAATCTTATAAGATTAAGGATTTTTTTAAAAACAATAAGTAGGATGAAGATGAACAATCTTTTATCACATTTTTTTTGCGAAAGTCAATATTAGATGCAAATTAGGTATTTTTATTGTTGGTATTTTGTCTATTTCTTTATTTGAAATGGGACACCTCTTCATATGTTTTTCCTTCTCTTTTTATAAAATGTTTCGATTTACAACATAAATGTTTAAAGTAGACCACCCATAAATGTTTATAATTTTTATAACTTATTTGCTAAATCAGTTTACAAAATAATTTTTATAAAATTCTACCCCAAAAAAATAATAGTAATTTTTTTTATAAACGAGTAGTCTCTACTTTAAATCACAAAATCGGTTTAAATCAGATTTACTTTAAATAGTTATGTCTCGAAAACTCCTGGTAATATTTTTATCAATTTCACTGGAATGAATAAGATTTAGATTACCAGGTGGAATTTTTATTCTTGGAATAAGATTTAGATTCCGACCAAAATAAAAGTTATGTTTTAAAAATTGATTTAAAAATCATAATTTTTCTTTAGATAGAAATCCTAAGTTAAACAACTTGATCACTAGTGGAGATGCTGTTACACTCCAACAAATATTTATATTGAGAAGAGGTAAGGGTTGTATTCGTGATTATGTGTTGTGTCAGAATCATTGAAGATCAGATTATTAATTCGTTCCGCTAAAGCTGCCGTAACCAGAGGCCACACGTGGACACGCATCCCACCTGTTCTTTTAAGCATAAATAACAAAATTATTAAATAGCAAATACTACGTCAAAACTCAAAACTATTAGTAAAAATGTATATTCAACGTTGTCCAGCTACGTCGATCTTAAGTAAGTTCTTAACAAAAAATTGAATTTTAAACGTTGTTGCTTGCATTTCACAATTATTTTTAGTTGTCTCCCTTCCACGATTACGTTTATCTACATTACCAATTTGATAGATCAAGTTATATAAGCTATAGTCTCACTATCCCAAAAAAAAAAAAAAA
>NC_025694.1:19628325-19635416 GCF_000633955.1 Camelina sativa | reverse complement strand
TTTGGTTAGAGTTGAATTAATGAAAAGTGGGAAAAAAATGAGCAGGTCGTACAAGGCATGGGAAACGTTTATATTGGTGTGGGCAATATACTCCTCTTTGTTCACTCCCATGGAGTTTGGTTTCTTCCGCGGTCTGCCTGAGAGACTCTTTATACTTGATATTGTTGGTCAGATTGCGTTCCTGGTCGATATTGTTCTTCAGTTTTTTGTTGCTTACCGCGATACCCAGACCTACCGGACGGTCTACAAACCAACACGTATTGCTCTCCGGTCAGTTTTAGATACGGTTTAGACCCTTGCAAGCATTTAACCATTTCTACTCATATAGCTATTAATGGAGGAAATATATCTTTTGGCATCATGTTTCTCAGGTACCTCAAGTCGCATTTTCTTATGGATTTCATTAGTTGCTTCCCTTGGGATCTTATCTACAAGGTACTTACGTTTGCTTTCTAGCGTTTGCTTAGATCTTCAAGAAAGTCAAATGTCTTTCTAACTGGACTATCCGGTTTGTGGTTTAGTTTATTTTTAATTTCCAGTTTTGTCAAGTTTATTTAATAATATGGAAAAAAGCTTATTTATAATGTTTTGAATGGTATATTCGTTTTGGTTCGTTCCTACTTGATGCAAATTTGGTTAATTAGGTTGGATTTTTGTAGGTATAAAGTAACTTACAAAATAACTAGTTTAATTAATATTATACTTATCTAATATTTATCATATATATGATAAACAAAAATTTATATCAATATCAATTTAGTTGGTTTGGTTTGGTTTATACGCCGCCCACCCTAATCTTTTTGTAGGCATCAGGGAAACACGAGTTAGTGAGGTACATGTTGTGGATAAGGCTGTTTCGGGTGCGCAAAGTGGTTGAGTTTTTCCAAAGGCTTGAGAAAGACACAAGAATCAACTATCTCTTCACCAGAATCTTAAAGCTCTTGTTCGTTGAAGTTTACTGTACTCACACTGCTGCTTGCATCTTCTATTACTTGGCCACTACTCTTCCTCCAGAGAACGAAGGTTACACTTGGATCGGCAGCTTGAAGCTAGGAGACTATAGCTATGAGAATTTCCGAGAAATCGATCTATGGAAACGTTATACCACAGCTCTGTACTTCGCCATTGTCACTATGGCTACTGTCGGTATAAAAACTAATAGGATTTTAATGATCATTTTATTAGTTATTACAAAGAGATTGATGGATGTTTTTAATCTCTTGTTTTTGACATCAGGTTATGGAGACATACACGCGGTGAATCTAAGGGAAATGATATTCGTTATGATATATGTTTCATTTGATATGGTTCTCGGTGCGTACCTCATTGGTAACATCACTGCTTTAATTGTGAAAGGATCAAACACAGAGAGATTCAGAGATAAAATGAATGATCTCATAAGTTTCATGAACCGCAAAAAACTTGGGAGAGACCTTCGTAGCCAAATAACTGGTCACGTGAGATTGCAGTACGACAGTTACTACACCGACACTGTCATGCTTCAGGACATCCCAGCCGCTATCCGCGCCAAGGTACACAGTCTTTGTCAAGCCGGCCTCCTAGTAATACACCAACTGAGCTACTAATATATATGTTTTGTTTGATTGTGTAAAAAGCATCAGTCATAACAATTGTTTTTTGCAGATTGCGCAACGATTGTACCTGCCTTACATTAAAAAGGTCCCCCTTTTCAACGGCTGCTCCACGGAGTTTATCAATCAGATAGTTATAAGGCTACATGAAGAGTATTTTCTTCCAGGAGAAGTAATAACAGAACAAGGAAACGTTGTTGATCATTTGTATTTCGTCTGTGAAGGCTTACTGGTACGTAAAATCTCATTGTGTTTGTGAATTTGTGTATATAGATCTTTGCTTCTTTTCTATGTCTAACTTTATAACTATTTTGGTGGCTTTTTATAGGAGGCTCTAGTTACGAAACCAGATGGATCTGAACAGAGTGTGACGTTTCTTGGGCCTCACGCATCATTTGGAGATATCTCAATCATTTGCAACATCTCTCAACCTTTCACTGTTAGGGTTTGTGAGCTATGTCATCTTTTACGCCTCGACAAACAGTCATTCTCAAACATCCTAGATATTTATTTTCACGATGGACGCAAAATCTTGAACAATCTTATGGTGGTAACTCTTTTTCTATCTCTTACTTAAGGTTTGATAAACTCGGTTTAGCTAGAAATCTTGAAACTCAATCTTGGTTTTGGCAGGAGAATGATTCAAACGAGAGGATAAAGTTGCTAGAATCTGACATTGTGATTCACATTGGGAAACAAGAAGCAGAACTTGCATTAAAACTAAACAGTGCAGCTTTCCAAGGAGATTTCTACCAGCTTAAGAGCTTAATCCGATCTGGAGCCGATCCTAACAAAACAGATTACGATGGAAGATCACCTCTTGTACGTTTTTTTGCTTATCTTTCTTCTATGGTACGAAAGATTCTTTCTTTTAACTTGTAAGTTCCTTCTTCATCTGCAGCATCTTGCAGCATGTAGAGGCTATGAAGACATTACATCCTTTCTTATTCAAGAAGGTGTTGACATCAATCTAAAAGGTAAATGAAAATTTTAACCGATATCAAGTGGTAATATTTTTACATTGTCTTATGTTTTCGCTTTGGTCACATATATACAGATAAGTTCGGGAACACGGCATTGTTCGAGGCTGTAAAAGCAGGACAAGACGGAGTGATTGGTTTACTTGTCAGAGAAGGAGCCTCTTTTAATATAGAAGATTCCGGAAACTTCCTTTGCACGACAGTTGCTAAAGGCGACTCCGATTTTCTCAAGAGATTGCTCTTAAGTGGTATGAACCCAAACACTGAAGATTATGATCACAGAACACCACTTCATGTCGCTGCTTCTGAAGGGTTATACTTGATGGCTAAGATGCTAGTTGAAGCTGGAGCTAGCATTAGCTCTAAAGACCGGTAACATTCATACAAAGATGACTTAATCAAATCGTTTAATATTTAATTTAAACTTTAACATTGTAAATCTTGAAGGTGGGGAAACTCTCCGCTTGATGAAGCTCGGATGTGTGGAAACAAGAAACTGATCAAGTTACTTGAAGATGGGAATGTAATCGCTGAGTCGTCAAGCTCTCAAGAACCACAACGTATTCAAACTCAAACAGAGGAGAGAATTGAAAGACGAAAATGCACGGTGTTTCCGTTCCACCCGCGAGAGACGAAAGAAGAGCCTAGTAGAAAGCATGGAGTCATGCTTTGGATCCCGAGTGATCTCCATAAACTTGTAGTATCCGCTGCGCAAGAGCTCGGGCTATCCGATGAAGCCTCATTTGTTATATTATCAGAAGACGAAGGTCGTATCACGGATATTGATATGATAAGTAATGGACAGAAATTATATTTGTTCAGTAATACTACTGATTAAACATAATGATCTAGTCTTCCATTTTTCCGATCATTACCACAAAGAGTCATTTTGGGTTTTCATTGTTATTAATCTTATAGAGTGCATTACAAAGTAGAACTCTATTTTCATATAAGGGGCCTTTGATTTCAAGAAAAAAAAAATCAATCACATGGATATGGTTACAAGTTACAACCGCACAATATACATGTAATACTAAGAATTACACCCAAAAAACTCAGAGATAATTTACATAATTATATATGTTAAGAGAGTAATTAACCGAGCTTAATACACTGTAGTTGTCTGAAGTTTTCTTGAGCTTCAAGGTTTCCAGTATCAACAACTTCTTTACATGTGTCACTAGAATCTGATGTAAAAAGTTGAAAAAGAACGTCCATGACACAGCCAATAAGAGGAATATGTGAACAAAAATTAGATTTCATAGAGAAGTATATGTATAAATGCTATGAGATGTGTACAAATAAATGTTTGGGAGAGAGATAATGATATGAAGAAGTGAAGAGAAGATAAGTGAGTTTATATTGATGTGAATAGACTTGATCACCAAGAATAACTAAGGACACAAAATATTGGAGTAGTCCCCAAGATTCAAATGTTTCTTTCAAGGTTTTGTATTATTGGTTGAAAGTTTGAAATCTAATTTGTCGTTTATGAAGATGAACTGGTCACCTTATTTTACTTTTTGGATTATTCTGGTTAGATTTGGTTTAAATTATTTAGGTGGTTAAATTTGGTTTAAATTATTTTGGATTTGAGGAGTAATTAGTAGAATTTTGAGTGTTAAACTGGTTATTGTTAGATATCATTTCACTAATAAATGGTTTTTTTTTGGGTAGTAGTTTGTGTTCAAATCAAATGAAGCAATCTCTATCACTATAGCATAAAAATGATGAATTTTGGTCTATATATCAAAGTTCATGTAAATGAGAATGGTCAAATAAGAGTATCAATATTATGACAATAAGAATGTGTATTTAACTGCAATTAATATAGTTTGTTAAATGAAGTTAGTAAAATTAGTCAGTTAAATGTAATATAGATGAAACTGACTCTTTTTGTGGTTGGGTGAATGATGTATGGAATGATGATGTATGGAATGAATAGATGTCAGGGTGTTTCAATTCCCCTTATGCAATTGTAGTATAAGAGGTGTCAATCCAATTTGAGTGTTTGTGAACAATCAAGATGTGCATATGAGTCTAAGTCAAGCCAATTGTAAAGATTGTTTGTCACTAACAATCCTATAATGAGATATGAAATGCAGAAAGTAAAAACAACTAGAACAAGATACTAAATGCAAACAGAACAGACAAATTAAAGCTATAATGAAACTAGAACAGAAATAGACACTATGCTGATGAACTAATGCAAGACAAGTAATGAACAGAAAACTAAGTGAATGCAATGGAAATGAAACAGGAATGAAACAAGACAATCACAAATCATAAACACAAGTTCTGGGGATGAACTCGAGCAGCACTCGACCGAGTGTAGGTCGAGTACGTGGTCGAGCTAGACTTAAACGTGAAAACAGAGCAACACAAGAAAAACAGAGCAATGCTAAAACTAATCAAACAACAAGCAAGCAATGATATTTAGACTAAGATATTAATAAACAAAGAAGGCCTTGAGGAGGGATTCATGGGCTGAGCTAATCATTGTGGTTATCTAACTTGGTCAACAAATCTCAAGCAAACATTGAGCTGATCTCTAGACATACTATTCTAAGACATGTTTAATCCACTCTCATGGCAAGAAACAATCAAACCTATGCATTTCTAGACTTGTTCTCACAAAGAAAAGAATCTACACAAGCAGGCATTAAGCAATACATCTCAAACCAAACAAGACTTCTAATCTCTTAGCAAGCCTAATGGTAAGCTCTAGATCTAGCCTTATCTATGCTCCTTAGACATTGGTGTGATGCTAAGATGCTTGAAATCAAACCCTACCTTCTCAGATATAGGATCAGCATTAAGATCATCTAGCCTAGAAGAGATCTACAACAATCAAGCTTGACCAAATCAAACAAACCACAAGATCAACCCAGCCTAACCCATCCTCAAGGTCCTAAACAAACTACTCACAAGAACACATGGTGAAATATGTCAAAAACCCAGAAAATAATGAAACTTGCATCATTAGAAAGATGAAACAGAGATCTACAATATTGATGAAGGAATAAAACTCGAAATCTTAATACTTTGAAAGTTATGAAACAAACAAAATATAAGAATCTAGTCTTTCTCTCTCAAACAAGTACAAAATCTAAAAAAAAAAAAAAGTGCAAAAGGAATAATATCTAAAAAAGGTAAAAACTAGGTTTTAGACTCTCTAAAAAGCTGGACTCTTTGGTGGCTGCAGGTACAAGGGCTTTATATAGGAGATGAGGTGGAAGCCCTAAAAATACAAAAAGTCAAAGTAGTCAACGGCTCGGTCAACTCGACCAGTGCTCGGTCGAGTGGCTGGTCGAGCTGGCTTCTCTCGTGCACTCTCCACTCGGTCGAGTCCTCCTCAGCACACGGTCGAGTGGTGGTCGAGTGGTGCGGTCGAGTTGGACTCCGGACCTTGATTCTACAGCCTTAACTCTCTTGTTTTCTCCTCAGGATTGCTTCACTTCTCCTCAGCATTGCTTCCATGCTCCTTAAGCTCCAAAATCACCTGTTTATGCATGAAAAGATGCAAATGCAATGCAACTATACTCTAATGCATGATTAGTCCTAAAGCTACACAATAATGGCCTAAATGGATAGCAAAAGATGCAAAAGTTGTGAATAAACTAAGGGAAAACAAGGTAAAATATATGAACATCAACACCCCCAAACTTAGTCTTTGCTTGCCCTCAAGCAAATAATCAAGACAAAAGAAGGTAGGTGAGGTTTGAAAGTGGGATCTCAGCTCTTAAAGCTTGCAAATAGACCATCTAGAATCAATGTCCGAGTTACTAGTACCATGATGCAAGTTGAATGAGCTATACTTAAAGATTTTAGACAAGCATATCACAACCTTTACTGATTTGAGCCTTAGATGTCCACATGCATTCAAATCAACCATTTCCTTTAACATTCATTAATCAAGAACATGAATCAATTATATGCAATGCTTAAACTCATTTGGCTTGGCAGTAAAAGGTTTAGAGACAATGATGGTCTCTCTTTAGAGTGGGGTTTATCAATATCAAGGTTCTCTCATAAAAAATGGATTGAGCTTTAGAAGAATGCTAAAGGTAAGAACACTTAGACACATACAAGAACAAAACCTTGTCTACCCAAAGGCACCCAAAGTGTTTATCTTATAAATCTAAACCCAATTGATCCTAGTGCTACCCTTTAACTTCTTCTCTTCTCTTTCACCCTTTTCTCTTTTTGTTTTCAAGTCTTAAGAGATGTTTCTTATTTGATCTTTCTAGTGGGATGGGGGATTCTTACTTATTTGCTATGGTTCTCTTTTCTTCTTATTCTTAAGACATATACGCATTTTGCTAGACTTCTCTTTTCTTTCTTTTTTTTTTTTTTTAATTAGAACCATTCTCAACATTTTTTACTTCCCATCCTTTCACTAGACTTTTACTTAAACACATTCTCCTCTTAAAGACTCTACCCTCTTTTCTTTCTCTTTTTCCTCTTTTCTTTTCATAACAGCCAAGTCCCAAACCCAACAAGTGAACCACCTAGTCCT
>NC_025694.1:19627477-19628040 GCF_000633955.1 Camelina sativa | reverse complement strand
AAATACTTCTTAACTCTCTGACCATTGACTGTGAACTCACTACCATCCTTGTTGAGAAGTGTGACAGCCCCATATGGTAGGATCTCCTTTATCTTAAAAGGGCCTTTCCATCTACTTTTCAACTTCCCAGGGAATAACATGAGTCTTGAATTGTAAAGCAAAGCTTGGTCTCCAGCCTGTAAGTCTTTGATGAGAATCTTCTTATCATGGAAGGCTTTAGTTCTTTCCTTGTAGATTTTGGAGTTTTCATAAGCTTCCAATCTGATTTCCTCAAGCTCATGCAATTCAAGGCTTCTCTTAGCTTGTGCTGTTTCTAGATCCAAGTTCAAAAGTTTGATTGCCCATAGGGCTTTGTACTCAACTTCAACTGGGAGATGACAAGACTTGCCATAGACCAGTTGGAATGGGGTTCTTACTATAGGTGTCTTGAAAGCTGTTCTATAGGCCCAAAGTGTTTCATCAAGTTTACTAGACCAATCCTTTCTTGTTGCTCCTACTATTCTTGATAGAATGGCCTTGATTTGTTTGTTTGACACTTCAACTTGTCCACTTGTTTGGGGGTG
>NC_025694.1:19615349-19626917 GCF_000633955.1 Camelina sativa | reverse complement strand
TCTTTGCCTTTTGACCTTGTGTGCATCAACAAACTCTACTACAGACTCGAACAGGTACACGGTCGAGCGCATGCTCGAGTGGGTGGTCGAGTCGACTGGGAAGTAACGGCTAAGTGGATCCGGCTTCTGGCTCGATCAAGTCCTCGATCACAGCTCGGTCGAGTGGTGGTCGAGTAGGTGGTCGAGTGGGTACCTGAAACACAAAACAGCCAAGCAAAGGAAGATTCGAGTTCAGTAACTTCACAAGTGTTTAAACGAACTTAATCTTAGACTAATATTGATCCTAAATGTCACAAAACAAACTCAAATGGGCAACGGCGCCAAATTGAAACTGACTCTTTTTGTGGTTGGGTGAATGATGTATGGAATGATGATGTATGGAATGAATAGATGTCAGGGTGTTTCAATTCCCCTTATGCAATTGTAGTATAAGAGGTGTCAATCCAATCTGAGTGTTTGTGAACAATCAAGATGTGCATATGAGTCTAAGTCAAGCCAGATGTAAAGATTGTTTGTCACTAACAATCCTATAATGAGATATGAAATGCAGAAAGTAAAAACAACTAGAACAAGATACTAAATGCAAACAGAACAGACAAATTAAAGCTATAATGAAACTAGAACAGAAATAGACACTATGCTAATGAACTAATGCAAGACAAGTAATGAACAGAAAACTAAGTGAATGCAATAGAAATGAAACAGGAATGAAACAAGACAATCACAAATCATAAACACAAGTTCTGGGGACGAACTCGAGCAGCACTCGACCGAGTGTAGGTCGAGTACAGGGTCGAGCTAGACTAAACGTGAAAACAGAGCAACACAAGAAAAACAGAGCAATGCAAAAACTAATCAAACAACAAGCAAGCAATGATATTTAGACTAAGATATTAATAAACAAAGAAGGCCTTGAGGAGGGATTCATGGGCTGAGCTAATCATTGTGGTTATCTAACTTGGTCAACAAATCTCAAGCAAACTTTGAGCTGATCTCTAGACATACTATTCTAAGACATGTTTAATCCACTCTCATGGCAAGAAACAATCAAACCTATGCATTTCTAGACTTGTTCTCACAAAGTAAAGAATCTACACAAGCAGGCATTAAGCAATACATCTCAAACCAAACAAGACTTCTAATCTCTTAGCAAGCCTAATGGTAAGCTCTAGATCTAGCCTTATCTATGCTCCTTAGACATTGGTGTGATGCTAAGATGCTTGAAATCAAACCCTACCTTCTCAGATATAGGATCAGCATTAAGATCATCTAGCCTAGAAGAGATCTACAACAATCAAGCTTGACCAAATCAAACAAACCACAAGATCAACCCAGCCTAACCCATCCTCAAGGTCCTAAACAAACTACTCACAAGAACACATGGTGAAATATGTCAAAAACCCAGAAAATAATGAAACTTGCATCATTAGAAAGATGAAACAGAGATCTACAATATTGATGAAGGAATAAAACTCGAAATCTTAATACTTTGAAAGTTATGAAACAAACAAAATATAAGAATCTAGTCTTTCTCTCTCAAACAAGTACAAAATCTAAAAAAAAAAAAAAGTGCAAAAGGAATAAAATCTAAAAAAGGTAAAAACTAGGTTTTAGACTCTCTAAAAAGCTGGACTCTTTGGTGGCTGCAGGTACAAGGGCCTTATATAGGAGGTGAGGTGGAAGCCCTAAAAATACAAAAAGTCAAAGTAGTCAACGGCTCGGTCAACTCGACCAGTGCTCGGTCGAGTGGCTGGTCGAGCTGGCTTCTCTCGTGCATTCTCCACTCGGTCGAGTCCTTCTCAGCACACGGTCGAGTGCCTGGTCGAGTGTGCGGTCCAGTTGGACTCCGGAGGTTGATTCTTCAGCCTTAACTCTCTTGTTCTCTCCCCAGGATTGCTTCACTTCTCCTCAGCATTGCTTCCATGCTCCTTAAGCTCCAAAATCACCTGTTTATGCATGAAAAGATGCAAATGCAATGCAACTATACTCTAATGCATGATTAGTCCTAAAGCTACACAATAATGGCCTAAATGGATAGTAAAAGATGCAAAAGTTGTGAATAAACTAAGAGAAAACAAGGTAAAATATATGAACATCAATAGACCATAAATGTGAGTCTAATTGTTTGAATGTAATCTTTTGTGTTTTATTAGAAGATTATTAATTAGCTTAAAAATTTATGTTATGAATATATATTTATATGTAAACATATATTTAATTGTTTTTTTTTCTAAAACTTGCAATGAATATCCAAGTGCACATACTAAAACAGCTAGTAGAAAATAATAAAATTATAAATCTAGTAGTTCTAAAAGAAGATGATTTTGAAGTTTAAATTTATAGATAAACATTATTGTAGTTTTATATAATAACAGCGCTTACTAAACAAATGAATTTTCATTTATAGGAAATTTTTCCAATTTTTTACAAATAAAGTCATTCTGCTTTGCATTAAATTTTGATCTTAATTATAAATACTTCTTATTTTTAATCTATTTTTGCAAAAGGGTATAAAATCTGGTATTGTTTCAAATGCCCATATTTACATGAAAGGTTACTTTACTCTAGTTGAAACAAAAAGAAGAATAAGCAAAAACGTAGTACTCAACAAACAAAAAAGAAAACAATAAAAGCAAATTCTTGATATATTAAATTATCTTAACCTAAATAAATAAGAAATATAGTTTAAAGAGAATTTGTTAGAAATAATACTCTGTTTGATATACCTCTTTTCAAAAATACCTATTTTTTTGTCATTTTCATTTTTGTCCTTCTTTAATTTTTAATGATTATTTTCTCTTTACATGAAAAATATTTTAATAAATAAAATGAAAACAAAACTTTCCGCAAAAAAATTTCTGACATATTTTTCTGCCAAAAAATCTTCGAAAACATTTCCTACATATTTTCTGCCAAAATTTTTTACAAAGCTTTTATAAGGTTTTTATAAGAGTTTAAACTATTTTAAAATATTTAAAAGACATCTTAAAGCTTTTATAAGTAGAAACCTTATAAAAGCCTTACAACTTTGTAAATGCATTATAAAAACCTTATAAAAATGTTATAAAAAGCGTTTACAAGTTTTTTATAAGTTTTTGATAAGATTCTTACAAACGTATACAAGCTTTTTATAAGGTATAAGTTTCAAAAATTTTGGCGGGAAAATCCAATTTTGTATTTTTGGCGGGATTTTTTTTTCCGATTTTGTCGGGAATTTTTTATATTTTTTGGAGGGAATTTTTTTCGATTTTGGTAACTGTACATTCTTGTTGACATTAAAAAAAAGAGGGTAATTTGGTTATTTTGTACATAAAAAGTGGTAGTTTTGAAAATGGTGAACATAAAGGGATATTTAAAAAAAAGGCATATAAAAAGGGATTTTTTTGAGAATGCCCCTAGTTTTAAGCTGAAACTGAAATTCATATTAAATATGATATTAAATATTTAAGTCATGGGATAAAAAATGTTACACTTGTTTGAAGTTAGTCAAATATAACTTTAATTGCATAATAATTGTAAAATAATACCAATAGAATAAGTTTAATATATTTGTATAACTCATTTTTCTTATAAACAATAATGATTTCACTTTTAAGTATGTTTTCCTGTTTGTCATATATATATATATATTTTATAACACATACCTTCATTACTAATCCAATGGGGTTGGAACCCTTTTACAAAAGTGTCTCCTTATGAGATACACCTACAAGAAAAAGAAAATATTACAAAGATTACAATGCTATTTGTCATATATTTCAAACCCCAAAAAAATATTTTTAATAGGATATTGTGTAGTTTTTTTTTTGGTAGGCGGATATTGTGTAGTTTGATAAGAACCTTTTCATTTACATTATAATATGATTATTTTAAAACATTTTAGTTTGATCTTTAGTTATTAAACTATATTATATAGAAAGGGAAAAAATAAAATGCTGGAATAATATCAATCATATAATTGTAACAAATTAGGTGACTTAAATATTGAATAATAGTGTATAAAAGATGAATAATAGTATATTTGGATATTTGGGTTTGATTTTTTTAAAATTTGACTGAAATTAATGAAAATAAATAGTTAAAAAAATTAAGTTTAAAAGATGACACATGTCAAAAGGAGAAGTGTTTATGCGCCAACTTCTTAGAGCATGTGATTAGAGTAAACTCTACTTTAATAATTATAAAATAATACCAATGTGCTAAGTTAAATATATTTGTATAATTCACTTTTCTTATAAACAATAATGATTTCACTTTAAGTAGATTTTGTTGTTTGTCATATATATCAAAGCCCAAAAAGAAAAATTATTAATAGGACATGTGTAGTTTGATAAGAACCCTTTCATTTACATTATAAAATGCAATTATTTTAAATATTTTAGTTTTATCATTAGTTATTAAAATAAATGATATAAAAAGGGAAAAATAAAATGCTGGAATAATATCAATCATATAGTTGCAATAAATTAGGTACCTAAAATATTGAGTAATAGTGTGTAAAAGATGAAAAATAGTGTATTGGGATATTTTACAAAAAGAAAAAGTGTATTTGGATTTGATATTTTTGAATTTAACTAAAAACTATTGAAAATAAATAATTATAAGGTTTATGTTTAAGACACATGTCAAAAGGAGAAGTGTATATGTGTCAACTTCTTAGACCATGTGATTAGAGTAAACTCTAAAAAAAAGTATATTTGGATTTGATTTTTTTTTGAATTTAACTGAAACTAATGAAAATAAATTATTATAAGGTTTAAGTTTAAAAGATGATACATGTCAAAACAAGAAGTGTATATGTGTCAACTTCTTGGAGCATGTGATTAGAATAAACTCTACTTTATTATACAAAATTATTGTTTTAGCAATCTAAAATGGTATGTATATATATTTAAGAAGTTTTAAATAATTTTTTATATATATAGGTGGACAATCATTTACACAAAGATCAAAAAGAAAATGCTAAAAAAATTTCGCAAGAGAAAAAACTACGGGAAGAATAATGTTAGCACGAAAGTACAGTTTTGCTTCTCTATTATTAGTTATTTGTCTTCTTTTTACTCAATCAACTGGTAAAAAATTATTCTTTCATTTCTTTATGATATAGATATATATGCAAGAAAATGAGTTAATCATCTCATTTATTTTTAATTTATTTTCTTCAGCAAGCAGTTGCATTTTCAAAGGCCATTGTAGAACTAGTCAACACTGTAAAAACGTATGCAGAGGAACCGGGATAGATCCAGTATTTCAATTATGCGTTCCATATTCATTTAAAGGAGGCAAATGTTGTTGCTTGCATATTGATGGGGCTCCCTCGTCAAGTAAAAAAATTTAGTTTTTTTGTCTACAAAGATACAATCATATATTTGTATTGCCAATTATCATGCGAATAGAAAAATAAAAAATAGGTTTACAAAATATAATAATAGTATCGATGTTTGTATTAATTTTGAATATTTTTGTCCAAGTATGATATTTATGACCAACTCACGAAAAAAAACAATTACTGAAAGTTGTTCATTTGACAGTCGCTAGATTATGCGACTAAATGCTGCAATCATTTACTGCGACAATTTAAGTTGCGATTGGATTGCTAGACGAACAACATCATGCGATTTAAAATTGCAGTCAGTCGTTTGCGATTATCAAACGAACATAACTACCATGTTTTGGGTCACTTGCGAGGAGGAGAACTGTAACATCCATGAACCAAATTGTGTGATTTTGGTGAGGGCGTGTCGATTGACACCAGTAACTTCCGGTTCAACCGGTTTGTTTTAAAATCATTGATTTGGTTTAGTTTGGTTTAAGTGAAATCCCTAACAAAAATATTAAAGGGGAGAAATCGACTTGAGAGATTCAAGGGTAATCATTTACTGCGACAATTTAATTTGCGATTGGATTGCTAGACGAACAACATCATGCGATTTAAAATTGCAGTCAGTCGTTTGCGATTATCAAACGAACATAACTACCATGTTTTGGGTCACTTGCGAGGAGGAGAACTGTAACATCCATGAACCAAATTGTGTGATTTTGGTGAGGGCGTGTCGATTGACACCAGTAACTTCCGGTTCAACCGGTTTGTTTTAAATCATTGATTTGGTTTAGTTTGGTTTAAGTGAAATCCCTAACAAAAATATTAAAGGGGAGAAATCGACTTGAGAGATTCAAGGGCAATCATTTACTGCGACAATTTAAGTTGTGATTGGATTGCTAGACGAACAACATCATGCGATTTAAAATTGCAGTCAGTCGTTTGCGATTATCAAACGAACATAACTACCATGTTTTGGGTCACTTGCGAGGAGGAGAACTGTAACATCCATGAACCAAATTGTGTGATTTTGGTGAGGGCGTGTCGATTGACACCAGTAACTTCCGGTTCAACCGGTTTGTTTTAAATCATTGATTTGGTTTAGTTTGGTTTAAGTGAAATCCCTAACAAAAATATTAAAGGGGAGAAATCGACTTGAGAGATTCAAGGGCCGCTCATTGTCGTTTTCAAAGAGAATTAGAGAGAAAAGAGAAGTTCTTGAGAGTTTTGAGAGATTCTTGGAGTTTTCTAACTGTTCTTGAGAGATCTAAGACTAGGAAGGTGTGGAAAACTTGCTAGGAGTGTGTTTTCGTCAATTGCTGGTCATAATCTTTTGTTAGAAAGGTGAATGCATGACTATGACTGATCTAAGCCTGAAAATCTTTTGTTTCCAAGTTTTATGGCTGTATTTGGTTGTTTCCTTGCATGTTTTTGGTTGGATCGTATTTCACATGGTTTTTATGACTTTTGGGTGAGTTTTGGACGATTTGGTGGCGGTGTAAGGCGATAAACAAAGTTTCGACTTCGAATAGAACACATCTGCGAAGTCGGTGTCAATCGACACCAGGTAGGTGTCCGTCAACACCAAGGAGTTTGACGGCGCAGAGACTTGGCAAGTGTCGATGCTAGGGTTTCCGGGTCAAGAAGAGGTGTCGCTCGACACTAGGATGCGGTGTCGGTCTACACCAAGGAGCAGTGTCAGTTGACCTTGGAGGTAGTGTTGGTCGACACCAAGGAGCAGTATCGATCGACACTGAGAGGCAGTGTTGGTCGGCACCAAGAATCAGTGTCGGTCGACACCAATCCTTTCATCAGGCAGCTGATGCTTGTTTTATTGTTCTATGACTTGGTTTATGTTATACATATTGTTGGTATGTTATTGAATTATTCATTTGGATATTTAATTCATTGGTTTAATGTTTGGTTATTTCCGCTGTTTCGTTTCAATGTGGTTAGGTGGTTAGTGAGTATGAGATCACTAGTTTATTATTAAATTAAAAAAAAAACAGGACGGATCGTTTAACGAAAACTTCATGTCCCACCTAAAATAAAATATTTTTCTGGCAAATTGCTTCTGGTTCTTTTCCCGTGATGGGTAGGTTTGCTCATCGACACGTACAATGTGATACTCGGTGTAAAAGGTGTGACTCTGAGAATAAGACAATTAACCATGCCTTGTTTAATTGTTCTCGCTCGCGACAAGTTTGGGATTTGTCTCGCTCGCGACGATGTTTGGGTACATGAATTTTGGATTTCATTTTCTGGAGGGATTTCCCTAATTTGGGTGATCAGGATAAGCAGTTTCAACTGCCTTGGATTCTATGGTCATTACAGAATAGTAATAATAATTTTTCCAAGGCACACATCTTGAGCCTTCTAAGATCATTCTTCAATTTTTGAGTGAAATTTTTTTTATGGGAGGAGGTGCAATCCCTGCCATTGGTTATTTTGGCTCCTTATGACCCTTTGAAGGTATTTGGTCCAGTATCCCGGTGTCAGAAAGATGGCTTCTGGAAAGCATCAGACATTAATTCTGGCTTGGGTTGGTGGTGTTGTAACAAAGAGGATCAAATCTTAATATTTGGTGAAAAATGTCTTAGGCGAAGTCTTTCCCCTACATTCAGAATTAGAAGCTCTTCTTTGGGCTATGGAAAGTATCCTTTCACGAGATGTTTCTTGCCAGCACTTTGAGACGGATTATGCCTAGCTAGTTATGATGGTGTAGAACCTCAAAGAATGGCCAGAGTTTTCTAACCTGTTAGAGGACTTCCTTTTGCTTTGTGTCTCCTTCCTGCGTTTTCACCGTCGAAGATCCCTCATTCGTCGAATCAGAGGACAGATTTTCTTGCCCGGTCTTCTAGATCTTTAACTTCTGAAAATTCTTTTGTAAACTCGTTTCCTCCGGTTTTGGTGACTAATCGTGGAGTTATATTTTAATTATTGTTAGGTTTTCTAAAAAAAAACCAGGGTGAATAAAAAAATTTACTATTAGGATTTAGGAGTGAACCCAAGTATTGTTCATCCTGTTTATTTATTTTCTCACAGCTATTATTTTTTTTATCGAATTACTCTATGCTAGATGACCAGGTTTGAGCTCCTTTTTACCAATTTATTCAACATAGGCAGTGAATGGGAAAAACAAATTTGCGGTTTTCAAAATAAAAAACCAAAACCGCACATGTACAGCCAATCAAGAGAAACAAATTTACTTTGCGTTTTTTGAAAAAAAAAAAAAAAGCGGATCGATTCAGCAGATAAAGGCATGGACCGTCTTTCAAAAATACAACGGATAATAACCAGCGGTTTCTGGAACCGCAACCAATTAATGCTTTATTTAATAATTTTTTTAATATATAAATGTACTATATAAACATATGTGTCTACGTTATCAAAAACCAAAAAAACAACTATCATTTATTCTCTCCCTTCCTCTCTCTCTCGAGATTTTACTTTGGTATACTTTATCCTCTCTCTTTCTCTACCTCTCGATTTGTAGTGCAACATCATTTTGGTAATGTTTTCTTTTTTTTTTAATTACTTCTCATATTTAATTTTTTTTTTCTGAAAAACCTACTCTAATATATTTTCAAATGAATTAATGAAAAGTACACTTTAAATGCTTTGTTAGATTTTAAATTTATAAAAACTGATTTAAAGTGCAATTTTTATGTTAATAAATAGGGTTGTAATATATGTTTTAAGTTGAAAATTAATAAAAGTAATAATTTTATTATTCAGTAAATAATAATATTGTCCATACTACTTAAATATCATAGTGGTTAGTAAAATACTCATATATCATAGTCTTTATGTATTCATTATATTGTTATTTTTTAAAAATTTGTAATCCAGTTTACTTAATTTTTTTAAATTATACATGTTAGTTTAATTATATAACAATTGAACATTTTCATTATGTTTCATATCTTTTTTATTTTATTTTCCTAACTAATATATTTATATATGTATATGTATATGTATAGATAACAATATAAATTAGTTTAAAAATAAAACAATATGTTTAACACTAGGACTACATAATTTCATCAGGATTTCAAATTTCTCGGATGCAGATTTTGCAGATGTAACGACTGAGACGAACAACAATCAAAATTTTGAGCATGATATAGGTGACATGGATGCAACAAAGATAGCAGATGGAGAAGCTATGACACAAATAAGATATACTATTGCAAATATGTTATGGGAAAATCAAAGCAATCGATAATTTTTTTTAAAAAATGTATCTTTATATAGTTGAACTTTTTATCAATATGTCAAAAAAAAAAATACTTTTTGATCAACTATAGTATTTAAGGTTTATAAAGACAGTTATTTTTATTATTAATTCATAATATACAATAATATACAAACATACTAATTATTAATAAATTTATTTATAATATATGTAATCCGCACCGCTTTTCCTTTTTTTACCAGTCACACAATTAATACTGAACCGCAAATAGTTTTTTCACCAATCAAATATCATTCTGTACCGCTTATTTTGTATAAACCGCATTTGTCCCACAAACCGCACGTACCGCAGTTGAACCGTACCGCACTCCAAAACCGCTTTCCCCGCACAACCAAAACCGCGGTCACTATTCGGACCCATAGTTTAATACTTTTCATTTTTCAATAAATAATTCAACAGCTCATCTTCCTTATTCAACGGTTGAATCTTTTTATTTAACTAGTCTTATGGGGATGTTAGTGATAAAAATATTGGTATGATTGGTCGAGTCCATTTCTTAATGAGGCATCACTCAAAAAATACATTATCGTCAAGGTATGCTAAGTAAAACATCGAAATGATATCTTGGGATATATACTTGAATCCACTAAAGAATCAACAAAGTCTATCTTCGCTCATCAATTTTATCTACTATTCAATTCATCTATATCCTAATTAAAAACATCAAAATGGTTTCTTGATATACTTAAACTCCACTAACGAATCAACACAGTCACTCATTAATTTCATCTGCGAGTTTATCATCTTCAACAACTCTGTTGCTTTTTCCTTAGTCTCTTCTCCATACCCAACTTGTAACACCAACAACACCTTTTGAAATGTACCCAAATGTACCACTTCTTCAATCACAGATGCATTTCCCATTTTACAGAGCCTCAAAATCACCGAAACTGAGCTCCTTGTCGCTAATTCAGAAACTTTTGCGATCTTCTCTACCAAAAGCGGCATCACCAACACATTTTTTCTCACCTCTTCTCTCCCTTCCTCGGTTTCGCAAATCGCATCAAGAACCACTAACGCATTTTCACAAACATTCATCTCAGCATCAACTATCATTTCCACTGTCATATTGACCAAACCGATTTCGAGAAACTCAGACGCGATTTCGGGCTTTTGCAACACCATTTGATAA
The DNA here is from genome assembly GCF_000633955.1 of Camelina sativa. NCBI lineage: Eukaryota > Viridiplantae > Streptophyta > Magnoliopsida > Brassicales > Brassicaceae > Camelina > Camelina sativa. The sequence continues at coordinate 19,616,207 of NC_025694.1, read as the reverse complement.
ATCGCTATCAATGAAGATTTCGTCGACCTAGTCGAAACCGAATCGCGAATCAACTTCATTAATGCTTCTACAACTCTGTTCTCGACTGCAAATGCATAAACTTGCATTTTGTCTAGCGAAAGAATCTCTTTCATAAAAACTGCAGCGTTTTCACGTGCAGTATCGTCCTTACTCCTCAACAAACCCGCGACGCAACGAAACGATGTTGTGGATGCGAGTTTTGTAATACCATCAGACCCAATCGGAACCATCCAGGTTAGCAAATATAAAATCTCCTTTAACATAAACGTTAATTTCTCATTTCCCGAGAACTTCTCGAAACAATCACAAAGAGTTAATCCGACACCGTTTTCAGTAACACACTTGCGAGTTTTCTCACCCTCGTCCCCTAATTTCTTAATCTTCCCAATAAACTCCCCACACTTCTCGTAATCCCCACGCCGCGTAGCAGAAGATAATTTTCTACAGATCTCGTGGACATCACGTGGCATTAAAGGAACACGTGGCGTCGGGATACGTTGAATCGACGACGATCCTGCCTCCACGCACCAACTTTGAATCAACTTACGAATCGTGTGGTTCGGGGTTTGATCGAACGTTGTTAAGACCGTGTTTGTGACCGGACATGTTTTGTTGCCCGAACCAATCCATGTCTCGATGCTCTCTCTGTCGTAGGTTATCCCTGTGGAGATTATCACAGGATCTTTCATTAGATCGATTGAGATTGGGCATTGAAACTCTGGTGGTATTGTTATATCCGTCTCCGACTCCGACTCCGACTCCGACCAACTCAGTACCGGAGTTATCTTCTTCTCGTTAGCTACACGTAGTCTCTTTCTCCATGAAAATCCCATTTTC
>NC_025694.1:19613032-19614690 GCF_000633955.1 Camelina sativa | reverse complement strand
AATTTTTTTTTTTTTTTTTTTTTGTGAATGTTTCAAAGGATAATATGTCAATGTCATCGAATATGTACTACCTGAGAATAGTATTTTCCAAGTTCACAGTGTAAAATGTTGTGTTAGTAAATTATGAGATTGAGTGTACAAAGAGAAATTGTTGCAGACCAAATTAATCAAACCAAACTAAAGACAACAAGTGTTTTGTTGTTTTAGGATCTTTTTGTTTAGGTAGAGTATTAAAATTATAAATCATAATTAAGCCAGACGAACAAGCAATTAAGTAATGAAAGCAAGTGTAAAAAGTTTTAAGAAACTTATTGAAGCAGAAAGGGTTTAAGAAAATATAAAATACATACATCATAGGTGTTACCAAATCTTGACCAAATCATGTGGTTAAAATTACTTTATCTACTTCTTAGTGTTAAACTGTTTTTGAAAAGATACCAAACGGGTGCTATAATCTACATATCAATTTTAATTGGTTTAGAAGAATTTTCGCTCCAAATATGAAATTTAAATATAGTTTTGCTTACAATTGCAATAATCACGAAATTTGAATTATTGTAGGTTTTTTTTTTTTTTATTGGGCCAACTTGTTTAATTTAAATTCGATTGTGTGGACTATGATTCACAATACCGGTTTAGATCGGTTAAGGATCTAAGTTGACTCCAGGTTTTTGTTTTTTTGTTTTTTTGTTTTTTTGTTCTCTCTCTCTCTCTCTCTCTCTCTCTCTCTCTCTCTCGCAATCGCACCAGACATCGTCGACGCTTTGACCTCTCGCTCGCTCGCTCGCAATTTCTTCTACCAAGTGAACCGCTCATAATTTAGGGTTTCGAGATTTCTTCTCTCGCAAGCTCCTCCTGGTATATTTTCCGAACCGTACCTTCGTAATTCTTCCTTTTTTTCGCGGGGGGTATAGATTCTTATAGCTTCATCTACAGAACAATCTTATAAGTAATATGATCTAATTAGGACAGAACACACAGGCTTAGTGAAGATTGTCAAATAGAACGAGTGTGTCTGATCAAATAAATCTGTTTATTGTTTCATCTCTGAAGTGCTTTGAGAAAGTAGTAATCTTTATCTCATGTTTGGCTTTTTGAAGCTCCAAGCATCTTGATTTTGAAGTTAGATGTGTCTTTGTTTTTTTGGATAATTATCACATTTGGTTTCTTAAATCAGGATCAATGAACCATTACATCTCTTTTGGTTATTCATCTGATTTGATATGTGGTACTTGCTTCTTTTGGCAGTTATCTATATATATATATGCATCTGGCTGATCAAGTCTCTTAGTCATAAAAGCCATATGGCGGACAATACTTCACCTGAAGCTTCTCCTTCTCAGCCACCGCTCGTAAGTTTCCTTATAACTCAGTACTGTGTTTGTTATAGATTTCAATGGTTTTTATACCTAAAAACATTGTTGATTTGTGGGAAATCCTAGTTTCTGGAGGTTTTTTGTGAAGTTTCTGGTAAGGAATACAGATTCACGAACGGGACAAAGGCGAAATTTGCTGTCTCTGTGATCAACAGGAAACTTGGTTCGTTAAAACCTCGTGTAGTTTTCATCGAAGCAGCAAAGGAAGGTGAAGAGCCCATCAGTTTTGGGGATGATGCTTCTCTTGTTAGTTATGGACATGGCTGGAAGTTGAAGACAGTG
>NC_025694.1:19608161-19610682 GCF_000633955.1 Camelina sativa | reverse complement strand
TCTGGAGGTTTTTTGTGAAGTTTCTGGTAAGGAATACAGATTCACGAACGGGACAAAGGCGAAATTTGCTGTCTCTGTGATCAACAGGAAACTTGGTTCGTTAAAACCTCGTGTAGTTTTCATCGAAGCAGCAAAGGAAGGTGAAGAGCCCATCAGTTTTGGGGATGATGCTTCTCTTGTTAGTTATGGACATGGCTGGAAGTTGAAGACAGTGATTGATTCTGATTTTCCTGGTAATTTAGTTCTTGTCTGTTTCAGCTTTTGGATTCAAGAAATTGGTTTCAATGTTCTAGTTTTGGTTAACTAAACTAAACTCATATGGGCTCAAATGCTTCTCATGCTGTTATATTCGAGTCTTGTTATATCAGAGCTCTAGTTTAGTGTTGGATTTGTAGATGCTTGTCACAGTGACGAATATGCACTTGATTGAATGTTATGCCAAAAATACACAGATTCTTAGGATTATTTGTTCTTGATTTTGGATGAAATAAACAGTGTTGATTCAAATGCTGAAGTTAGTAAAAATTTTGTTGGGTGTGTACATTTTGTGATGCATCGAAACCAATGCAATCTGGATTTGATTCCTTCAGACTGTAATCCGAACTTCATCACCTTTTTTTTTTTTTTTTTCTTTTGATGCAGGAACTGAGAGATACAATCTACCACAGCAGTTTCCTTCTTTGATATCTATGGTAATTAACTTGACTTTGTTAGTAACTTCATAGCAAGATTGTGTTACAAATACTTTATACTGGGAATAATATCCAATTTCAAAGCTTAAGTAGAGTGAAGATAGCTAGAATCATAACTGATAGTAAATTGACAATAAGCTTTCTCAGCTCGTTTTCTTGCTTGAGATCCTGTGTTAGTTTCATATCCCTCTGCTTCTGTTATGTAATTTCCCTGTAGCCATACATTGCAAATCAGATTGTGGAAACATGCTTCAGTGTTTTGCGGTTTGCTTTTGCAGGGTTCCACAGATTCAAAGTACACAAAGCATTCAAAACCAGAAATTGGAGAACAAAGTCTCAAATACATTGGAAGAATATTTTTTGCATTTGTTTTGATGTTTATTCTTGGTGGCCTCTTCACAGTGGCTCTTGAGAACCTTCCTAGATTGATATTACTCTTTAAAAGCTCGCCCATGTAAAAAATTGACGACACTGCCAAAAACACATGTGGGGATGTAACTCCTAAATCTGTATTTTTTTTTTTTCCTATGTATGCTAGTTTATTTATAAACGTATTTTGAGGTTACAAAAAATAATATTTGATTTCATCAAAGCAATTTGTTTTGTTTTAAACCTATGTTTGTTGATCATAAGATAAACGGTTCATACAAGCATAGTATAGAGTACAAATTTGTACAAAACTTTTAACAGATATAGAAAACAATTAGCATCCGGTTCATACAAGCATAGTGTAGAGTACAAATTTGTACAAAACTTTTAACAGATAGAGAAAACAATTAGCAATACTTAAATAATTAAAATAGTACAAAATTGTGGATAAATTTAGCATTAGAAAAAGTTGATAGTGTTTTTGGTATCACTTTTAGACTTTTTAGTATAGTTTTTGTGATCAGTTACAATTGTCGTATGAAATGTACCGTTTAAGAAACACTCATTATGGAAACGAATGAAATGATTCTTTTCTTTTATTTTGCAATATTATATCAAAAAAAAAACATAATGAAATACATGTTAGAGATCATTTTGGCATTCCTTACAAGTTTATTATATGAACTTTTAGCTATGGAAACAAATTCTTTGGTTAAGCTCATCACGCTACCAATACGTCGTAGTTCCTTTCTTCCTTCTCAAATCAACTCTTTTGCTTAGCACGGTCGAGGAGATAAAAGACTTTTGGTAGCTAACTCTAAAGCTTTCAATAAAATATAAGTTAGTCTAACTCTAACCAAATAGAACTTGATTGAATGCAAGTGTTTTGACAAAAAAAAAATCGGATCTAAATAGTTTTTCTATTTTTTTTTCCTAATAGTTTTTTCCGAATCACAACAACACACTAGTTCAGGTTCACACACATATCTATGACATGACCCATCCACCAATTTAAGACCCACATAAATATCATGTTTTGGATAGTCCACACCCACATAATTATTGAACAAATACAAAATCTAAACAATCAGGTAATTGCGAACTCTTCATGCGGATTCTCTATAACTTTTTGCTTATTGTGGTTTGTAGTAATGATGTCGATCGGTGTGTCGTTTTCCGAATTCAACAAACCCACTAGAATATTTAATGTACTGCAAATGAGACTGACTGACTTGAATATATCTGTCTACATATTCATGAACATCACATTACTTCATATCGTGATTTGCTTGTTTATTTAATCTACGAAAATAAAAATTACATCTGAAAAGAAAAAGAAGAGGGCGAAACGAAGAAAGACAAAAACTGCCGACAACCAAATAAAAAAGTAAACTGGAAATGAAAGATTTCTTAAATGAAAAATAGAAAAAGCCTCTATATGATGAGCTAGTGACTCGAGG
>NC_025694.1:19580194-19604472 GCF_000633955.1 Camelina sativa | reverse complement strand
GCATGATTAATATGGTAGAGATAGTGTTGGTTGTTGAAAACGCAAGTCCAACAGGTGCTGTTTACGTTTCCAAAGCATGGTTCCTTTGGCATCGTCAATGGTCTGCTCGATCTACACCCAAATATTTATTTCATAGAAAAAAAGAAATTATGAAGTTTTATTATGTGATTAGGTACAAAACAACATTATTATATATACGAAACAAATATAAATTTCCAAAACCATTGTTTTCAAATGTATCGAGTATATATAATGATGAACAAACTGACCTCTGTGGGAGAAAAGGTCGGTCGAAGAAAGGCATCAATTGAGCTTTTGGAACCATTTCTTTCCTCAACATACGAATCTCTTCCTCTTCTATCATCTGTTACATATTATATGGTTCAATTTAAATAATGCGGCTTAACTTTGATAATTCTTTCGAACCGAAGTAAACCGAATTCCAAACTAATCTCACTCTTTTAGTTAAAGCAGTTTCGGTTCTATAGTTTTACTTACTGCCTTGATGTGATTTATTTAAGGGCTCGTATCAAACCATTGACCATACTAAACTGGTTTGAGTAAAGTTCGTTGCATCAATTTGGTAAGCTTCATTTCAAATAATTTTTTATATAAACTGTATTTTCGAGCAGCCAGATTTATATAAGTAGGGAGGTTCTAGTTATGTAAATGATTAGTAGTAGATTTACAGCATAGGAAAGACAAAAAAATAATCAGAGTACGGGTTCTGTCGGTTTAAATTGGCTAAGGTTGTTCTTTTGTCTGCTAGGATTNTTTTTTTTTTTTTTTTTTTTTTTTTTTTTTTTTTTTTTTGTGGTTTACCTTTTGCAACCTCTCTTCTTGTTTTTTCTGCAGTTTCATGACATAATAATTGGTTGCAACCTGCCAAGATGATGAATAAGCTCCATGGAGTTGAACAAAAAACAAAAAGAGAGAAATTAAGAAAGATTGAGGAAGTTTGTGTAAACCGAATAGTTGAACATTGCACGTTTCACTGCTCTCTCGCCAGAATGAAGTTTGAACTCGAGAGGCTTTTTGTTCTCTTTTGCTGGTGCCTTTGCAACATTCTGATTAATAAAAATATATAACAAAATCAATCGTAAAAGTAGATATGTTAACGCTGACCGAATCTTACAACCCGTGAATTCGAATAAGATCTTATTTGAAAGAAATGTTACTATAAATATATAAAACCTTCTTAGTAAACCGAGCACATATACAAAAAGAAAAATAAGAGTCGTGTTTAGAATATTAAATTAGTTTAAAATATTGTTAATTGTTGTGATTACGCGTTTTATTAAAAAGAATTTCACAATTGATAATATAAGCTCCATTTGGGTACCTTAGCCGCGGCTGCCTTGCCCTTGGCTTTTTCATTCACTCTGTCTTTGAGTGGTTCCACTTTGGTCTACAGTAGAATTTTTCAGTGAATAATTAGGGTACTTAAATCAGTGTACGAGGATTTACATTTAACACACACTAGCATTCTACGGAAACTAAACTTTTTCTTACTCATCATTTTACAAAATTTGACAGAGAAGTTCACGAGTACGTAAGACATAAATTATACCTGGAGTAGAACTCAACGTAACGTGCACTATTATCTAAATAATTTAATCAAGAAAATGGGTGATAGCAGTGTTTCCGTATTAAATATTACTTGAAATGATCACATCACAACAGCAAAAAAAAAGAAAAAGAAAACATACACTTTTGGCATTCGTCCCCACAAAAAAAAAAAAAAACTTACACTTCTGGCATTGTTAAAACTTTAAAAATTAGTTATTGAGATGGACATCAAATTGTAACTAAACAATGCTATAATTGACAGAAAGAGATGATATTACATAATTTGGATATAGAATTTGAGTTTCTTTTTTTCGGAATTGTATAGAAGTTATGAATTTTTTACCTGTGCATGCATGTAGTTAAAACATAATCGATGAACTTCAATTTTTAGATTGGTACGTAAGTTTTTTTTTACCAAACAGATTTACTTGCATAAACTTATTTTTATCAAATGATTTTTGAGGCCTAGCTAACACATTCATACAATTTAAAACATAGATCAACCTGTAAGCAAGTTTTAGTGTTAGTTTGTTTTTTCAAATTAGTCATGAACCCAAAACATAGACTACAGTAATTAAAAATGAGAACAATTCATGAAAATGTTGTCATTAGATTAATGGCCAATGCCTCATTAGATAAACAAAGTAAATATAGAAATAAAAAAAGGTGAATCTTATCCTCACCATTCCTTTACCATTGGAACCCAGGGAGAGTACAGAAGAAGTTGGACTTGTTTTCCCAAACTTTGAAAACACGAAAAAAAAGAAAAACAGAACACTGTCAATATGTAATTCTCTTTGTTTTAGATAATATTACAAACATGCCCATTTTGGAATACACGTGTGATAATAACGTGCAAAAAAGTAACGACTAATTAAGTAACCAATTATTGAAGTTTATAAAGAAAAAGTAACCAATTATTTGAATAACCTTGGGTGAGGATTTTGTGTATGATGATTTTCCAGTACACATGTTTAGTGGTAATGAGAAAAATATAAAATTAAGCGTGGTTGTTAAAACAACGTATAATGATAACGAATAACTCAACCAAAAGCCAAACTCCTTTACGTACTCTTTTTTCACAACTTAATATATATGAACTCTTAAAATTATAAGGATGTGAAATAAAAATATTACTTGATGAGTGAAAGAGAGAAGAGATGAAGTGAATTTATAGAGAGTGAAGGACGAAGCAAACACACATTCAAGTTTGGACAATAGTAGCTTTCTTAAGTGGCGTCTGTTGCTGCATCAGCAGCAAGCTTTATTTAGGGTTTTCTTCATATTTTTCTTTGTTAATATAAATGAAAATGTTCAAAAAAAGACTGTGTATTCTAGTTTCTTAAGTAACTTGATTTGGATCCGTGCTACCGCAGGGGTTGGAAAACATATTATTATTTCAAATGTTCTAAATCTAATTGTTTATAATATTATTTGGATGTAACTAAAGCCATAAATATTTATGGTAAATATCAGTCATATAAGTCTTATATTGTTAATTTTCAAAACCTAGATGAAAATTATTTTATTTAGTATTATAAACAATAGATTATATTATTAAAGGTTATAAACAAATCGGGAAAACCGTAATGTTTGCATATAGCCATTGCATCCAAATAATTTTGCGTCATGTACCTTGGTCCTCCTGTAAAGGATGGTGGGAGAGTCAAACTTTTGCCTTGGTTTTGTAGATCATTGATACCGGAGAAAACTGCCTTCTGAACTGTTTCAATATTTGTAGTCCTGAACTTTATTTGATTTTTTTAATGTAGCGCAACCTATTTGACTCAATCATTGGAAGGCATCAACCACAAACTGTTACAGCAAGCGCTAAGACCTTAGCAAAACATGTTTTTCATTTTCTCTTTCATGAAGTCTGTACGCAAAAAATTGTCTCATACTAACATCTTCTTGCTCCTTTCATAAACATGTTTTTCATTATATTGTTTATAACCTTATTCTAGTATTATTGTAAATATTACTCATGTAAATTTTTATGGTAAATATCACTCATGTAAGTCTTATATACGTTTACCAACATCCTTGGAATAATGTGTCCAAGTAAGCAGTATTTTAGCTTTGATACACCATGAATTCTTGTAGGGTTTGAGATTGTTTAACATGATAAAATGATAAAGTATTGTCATTTTTCTGTTTCTTAAGTTCTCTGAAATGTATTCTAGCCAAAGTAGATTAGCATAACTTATACACAAAGGCTGGAAGATTCTCAAACCGATTTTTTTATATATTATTTTCAGGATACGATATCGGAGATTAAGGTTAATCTTGTTAATTAGCAAGATTTTATTCATTTTTTATGATACTGAGTATATTTTTATCGCCTTTAATTAATTGTTTATGGTTGTGGTTTATTGATAAAATCTGTGGATATTAAATTGGTAATATTTAGTTTAAAGATCTTTGGAAAGAATATGAGATAGGAGTTAAATCTTCCGTAAATAGAGTTTGAAATAACTTCACGACTTTATTTGTTACCGAAGATCTATATATCAATTATCGACTATCGTGATCAAATATTATATTTTTATTTTTATATTTAGGTGTAGCCGTTTGTACCTCGATGTAATTTGTTACCGAAAATATATTTGCTCCACAATTTATGGTTAATGTATATCCTATATATAACCTATTTATATGCATTTGTAACAATTTATTAAAAATATAAAGTCTACAAAAACTAAGTCGTGTACTTCCTTTTTTTATTAAAAGGGGATGTGAAGTCAACCTATAAGTAGCTATGTCTGTTACGTTCTATACTTCAATTTTAGATAAATGTAAACCTAATTACATCTTACTGTGTTGAAATCTTCATAAAAAAATCAACAATTATAATTTTTCAGAAACATTTTTATGATGCTAATTCTATATATAGTTAATTAATCAAAATTTCAAAAACAAATTAACAACGTTTTAATTATATGATATGTAATACCAAGATTCTTAAAACAACACGCTGGTGCAACTTTTTTTTTTTAAATATAATTGTTATTAATTAACTATAGAATCGCAACATATAATAAAATCAGATCATAGGTGTATAGTGTAACTGAAGAAACCAATATAAAATCAATAGATGTTTGGTTGTAGATTTGTAGTGGATATTTACGTTTGGAACTAACACGGAACTTGAACTTCTTCTAATTAACCACTATGCTTCAAGAGATCCAGAAACTTACATCTATTTGCCAAATCACATAAAGTATAATATATAGAATATTTTTAGCTTTGTTTATAACTTTGATGAAAAAACTTAAGAAATTATTAATTAGAAATTCACAAGTACACCTATGCTTGTAACTATTAATAGCTATGATCATTATGTAACAAATAGTGATAGTAGCCTGAGTATTTGTCATATTTGAAGGAATATGATATTCTTAATATGTATATATTTGTCACATATTTATTTATGCAATTCAAAGGACTATAATTAATTAAGATAGAGCTCTCAACAACCAAACTTTCTGATTAAACCTCCCTCTCATGCATGTCCGTAATTTTTCGTAGTGGATCCTTACGTTCCTTCACATCTCATATTCTCATTTTTTGGGGATTATAAACATTTCATTTATTTAATCATATGTCAAAGGCTGTTCAAATATATTTCTATCTATATACATTTTTTGTTTAAAGCAAATAAGTGAAAGCTATTATTTTTTAGAGAAATTGTTAGAAATACCATTTTATAGAAACCCTTTTCAAAAATTCTCATTTTTGACCATTTTCATTTTTACTATCTTTTAAAAAATTAAAATATATGTTAAATTAAGTTTTACAATATATTTTTTTTAGTTTAGATTCACTATTTTACATTTAGGATATAGTTTTGAGGGGATAGAGTTTAGTATTTGGAGTTTTAGGGTTGAAAATTTAGTTATTTGTAAATAAAAATGATATTTTTGAAAATGTACAAAATCATTTTTTGTAAAAAATATAGAAAAATAATATTTTTGTAAATGCCTTTTAATTTTTTATTCTATATATATAAGGAACGACATACAATCTACGAGTACGAGTGACAGTAAGTGAATGCCTTGTACACTTCGGAGTCACGTTCTCTTTAAGGGACTCGATCGTGGCCCTCTTTTTCCAAACAAAAGTTTCAAAAATTAACCAACAGGTTGTTAGCCTAACAAACCCCAATCTTGAAATGTTTCTTGGTGAGTCATCTATTTTGGAGAAAGTGGTCGACAGAACTGTTGATAATCCTGTCTTATTATATTAAATTGTTATTTTCTTAATTATAATCAAGACTTTTCTCAAATAAATGTGAGAATAATGCAAAAGGTTAATTAAAAGGAATGTCATACTGTTAAGTTAGGTCCGTGATTGGAAAAAGGAACCTAACTCATGCAATACTTAAATCTCAAGTCTTTTGTTTGTGTCATAGGCATGGCAAAACAAAAACATGCATGATTAGGGTTTAGTCATAAATTGACCACGTAACATCCATGAAAGAAATGTGTGAGATTGACGTAGAGTGCTATTATACTGAGGTTTGATATGATATGGGCTTCAAGCATGCATTATCTTTATTCTGTATTACTCTACACTTGAGCTTATGATCTTCATTGTCGATCAATATATAGTTTTATTTTTGAAAGATCAAAATATAGAAGTCTAGTGTTTATTTGTTTTGGTAGTCGGACAATTTCCACTTGTTGCATACCCCTTGTATGTCTTGAGGAATAGGTTGATTTTTTTTATTTATTTTTTTAGGCTAGAAAACTATAGATTTTCTATTTTTTAAATCGTGCAAAACTATTTTTTTCAAAAATTTAGAGATGGTATAATGGTTCTTGGAATTGAATGTTTCTAATTTCTCCATTATCAAATATTTTTTAAAAAAATAAAACTCACTATAAGACAACCATATATATAGTAATGGATTCATATCATTAACAAATTGGAGGTAAGATATCTTAACTAATTGGAGGTTAGATATCCTTTGTCATGTTTGGCAATCCAAAAGCCATATTTTTAACTAACAAACCAAAATAGGGGTAAACGTTTTATTACGTCCGACCCATACTTTGTTTCGAGATTTCTTGAATTTTAAGCACAATGTTGAACGATTTGAGGCGACGGATATTCTAAATTCTAATGTTATTATGTCACGTCCATCCCTATATTTTTCTACAATATATAATAAAGAAGTTTAGATGATAGCAATTCAAATTATAAAATGGATCGTAAACAAGGATCCATAATTCCATTTATGTGTGGATGTCTATAAATAATGTGTTGAAATTTTGCATAGCAAATAGCTATTGAATTCGAGACGTGCCGGCATCCCAAACGAGCATTTGTGGTGGAAAGAACCTCTATGAGTCTCTTAAATATATTATTTTAATATGTTTTAAGTTTTTTTTTTTTATATTTAAAATTTAAATTCTAAATAAAATCCAGAACTAATTGTGATGAGATATGTGTTAATTGAATCACTCAAAAAGTTTTCAATATCTCTCAAATGAGAAACTCTTATAATATTCCTTTTTACCTTTTTAATATTATATATTTTTCGTGGGTGATATACTCATTGAGAGACTACCATTGTAAATGCTGTCGAGGCCCCGAACAAAAGATTTATACTTTTACATCGGAACATAATTTCAAAATTTACCAAAAACTGGATGGGGAAGGGAACATTGATCATATTTAAATATATGTCTTTTTATATAAATAATTTAATATTCAAAGTTGACATATTTGTTAATTTTATTTATTTATTGGTGAACTAATTAAAATGTTCAACAAGTTAAAATGTTCAACTAATTAAAATGTTCAACCCCAAATGTTCAAAAGGTAGCTGAGTTTCGATCCATTGCCTGTTGTAACACTCTTTACAAAGTTGTTCCCAAAGAAATGACCACCAGAATTAATAAGGTTCTCCATGATCTGATCTCAAACTCTCAATCCGCTTTTATTCAGTGGAGACTACTGGTGGAAAATGTGTTGCTGGCTACCGAGCTAGTCCAAGGCTTCAACCAAAAAAATATATCTTCAAGAGGTGCCCAAAGTTGAACTCACAAAGGCTTTCACTTGGTCCATTCGGGCTACATAATCAACACTCTCAAAGCAATGGAGTTCCCAATCCACTTCATCTCCTTGATTGAACAATGTAGCTCTACAACTAGCTTCTCAGCGTGTGTAAATGGTGAATTATGTGGTTATTTCCGTGGAGCTAAAGGTCTAAGACAAAGAGACCCTTTCTCGCCGTACCTGTTTGTCTTGGCCATGAAAGGACTCTCGCAGCTACTGATGAAAAGTTATAACTCAAACCAGATTGGAGCTCACCCATCTGCTTTAAACCCGCAAGTTTCCCATTTGGCTTTTGCGGATGACATCATTGTGTTTTTTTTTGATGGTCAGGTTGGCTCTCTCACTAATATTGCTGCTGTTCTCCAGGATTTCTCACGCATCTAAGGCCTAACAATGAATAAGAGAAAGACAGATTTGTACTTAGCAAGAGTGAACCAAGCTGAAACCGTTCAGATAGTTTATCTTGGTTTCAACATAGGTTCACTTCCAGTAAGATACCTGTAGCGCCCGTGACTTGGTTCGAGATGGTAGGGAGATCTCGGAAAGGTCAGGAAGGCCTACTTGGTAGCTCAGACATTGAGGGAAACATGCCAAGTATGGGAAAAAGGATTGACCAGCTCTGGACCAGCTACGGACTAGCGACGGACAGCTCGACCAGCTGCCGGTCAGCTAGGGTCAGCTCGACCAGCTGCCAGTCGGCTACCACTAGCTCGACCAGCTGCCAAGGAGCTCAACTCAGCTCGGCCAGCTGGACGGTGGTGGACAATGTGCAGGTCAGCTGGGGAGCTCGTAAGCGTTCGGGATGGTGGGACGTGATGACCGAACAGGCACGGCCGAACGTAAACAGCCGAACGGGAGCGAACGAATGGTTCTGTCGGACAGGTGCCTTTTGGGGCCTAGACATCGGCCAAGACCCTATATAAACATGGCGCACCATCATTCCTAACACACCATCGGAAACAGAAAAACACACTAAAAACTTGAGTGTTCGAGTATAAGATAGAGAAGAAGGTTCCGAGATAGAAAGTTAAGCGAGTAAGGTTTGAGGGTCGGAGGTACGGTACAATACCGACCTTATGGGTTCTGAGGGATGGGGTAGTGGCATCAACATAAGCATTTATAATGCTTTGGTTGGTCCATTTGGTTGGAGGAAAGGGGGTGTGGCTCGGAAGTTGATCGGGAACCACTAGGTTCATCGTGATATGACCAAAATGATGCGCAGGCTACCTCGCTACCGATCAGCGTACCATCCGGAGTGTCCATGTACGGACGGTATGGTCAGAGAAAAGTAAACTCGGCTCAACAGTTTGATAGGGGATCTGTACTGATACCTTGGTACACCGTCGAACTGATGTGCAGGATAACTCTCTACCGGCCATCTGCTGTACTGGACGGATGTTATGACTTAGCGGGCATTGCATGAGATTGTACGGCCTAAGAGAAATGTTATTGATGGCTACTAGGATTTCAGGAAAGTAGGGTGATCGCGGAAATAGAACTGCCTAGGCGCGAGACTCATGGCTGGGAAGATGAGTGATGGTGTTAAGGGTAGCTAGGATCGATTATACAACGTGAACTAGCTTATATGTAAACTCATAAGTTGTATCGAATCCTTTGATTAATTAATATAATACATGTTTGTTTGCATTACTCTAAGTTTATATCATATAGACTCTAAGTATTGAATCTCAGAATATGCGAATGAAATTTTTTTAAAGAATGGACCATAAAATATGACTTAGTAGAGAGTAAGGGACGAGAGAACCTCACCGGCCATAGAATGGCCGGGGTCGGGGTATTTTAATACCTTGGCCTCTCCCTTATGCATTAGAAGCTTCGAATAGCGGAATACATGCCCCTCCTTGAGAATATAACGAGGCAGTTCTCCTCATGGTCCTCCCAGCTACAACTAATTTCATCAGTGATATATGGTACCATTAACTTCTAGATGTCTGCGTTTATTTTTCCAAAAGGTTGCATTTAGAAAATTGAAAGACTGTGCATCAATTTTCTATGGAGTGGTGACGTGTACAAGAAAGGTTCATCTAAGGTAGCATGGAGACATCTATGTCTTCCCAAAGATGAAGAGCGTCTAGGACTGCTTTGTTATCTGGCAGTTGATTGCTGCTAGCGACTCGCAGTGGGCTCTCTAGCTACGCAACAACAAAATCAAGGATGGGAGCTTTTAGGGTCTAGATGGAAAGAAACAAAACTCAGGGACATGGAAATCCATGATGAATCTTCGCCACATCGCAAGAACTTTCATAAATCCAAACCTAGGAAATGGTCAACAGATCAGCTTTTAGTACGATAATTGGACTCCTTTTGGTCCGCTCATAGACTTCTTTGGAATCACAGGGCCATCTCAAACAGGTATTCCCCTTAATGGAAAAGTTGCATAGGCTTCCTCTGCTTCGAGCTCGTTTCTTAGACCAACAAAATAATCAAGAAAATGCCCTCCATGTTTACCTCATCTCAGTTAATTCTCCTTCTCTGGCCACAGAACTAGACTATTACTCATGGCGGATTGGAGCAGAGGACCTACTGTCTTTCCCTACCCGAAAAATTGAGGAAATTTTAAAGCTAAGAGTAGTCCCTCTCGCTTGGACCAAGCAAGTTTGGTTTAAAAGCGCAATTCCAAGGCATGCGTTCATGTTCTTGCTTATCCATCAAGACAAACTTCCCACGCGATCATGGCTGGTGAATTGCGGCTTTCAAATCAATCCCAGCTGTTGTCTCTATGGCTTGGCTCAAGAAACCCGCAAGCATATCTTCTTATTCTGGAGAATTAACGAGGAGCTATGGAAGGTGGTGGCTATAGACCATTCACCTTCTACACTTGGGAAGCAATCACGACCTAGCTAGACCTAAACGACAAAACCGCACCAAGGTGCCTCTGCAGACTCGCTGCTCAAGCCACCCTTCTTGCCATATGGTTGGAGCGAAACAACAGGTACCAAAACAACATCTCCACAGACGCTCATACCCTATTCAAGGGCCTGGATAGACAAATCAGAAACACCATCTTGGTAAAGCAAAAGAGGAAAAACTACAAAAATCTAATGCTACTTTGGCTTAAACATGACTAGGATCACTACTCATGCTTTTTCTATGTAATCCTTCCTTTTTATTTTTTTGGGCAAGGGATGAATCTTGCATAAAGATGTTGCTGCTGAAGCAAACATTATGTTTAATGAAATTCACATATTTTCAAAAAAAAAATAACAACTTAAATAGAGATATGTATGCATCTATTTAAGTTGTTGTTTTTTCTTTTATAATTTATATAAAAAAATTAAATAGATGCATACATATTTAATAAAATAATAATATTTTGTGAAAATAATTTAATTTTGATAACAATTTAATATTTTAAATCATATTTTTTTTTATGTGGCAATGTCTATTATATGGCATATAATTTGTTTGGGCAAAGATAATTGATTCGTTTATAGACTACAGAAACAAGAAATAAATGTTAAATAGTCGTTTTTATTGATCAAATCTCGAGTTCAAATACAAGAATTCAAGGCAAAACGAATCAATCTATAAACTCTAGCCGTGTTAGACTTGAGTCGTGTGTCTTATGCTTTAGGTCTCTTGCTTTGGTCTCGATGATGTCTCTCGTGGAGGCAACTCTCCTTTTTAAATAGAGATCTCTTTACCCTAATCCTTTAGGATATGTCTTGGGCTTGCTAACTCTATCTATGATAGGATCGGTCTCGAGAGTGGGGGGCAAATTGTTGGATATAATTTTGTCTTCTCTATTAAATAAATAAAATTTGTGGTTAGTTCGACAAACCCGATAAATCAGGAGAAGTAGAGAGAATATTCACAAAGATATTGGATAGAGTCAACTGATATTCTACATGACAAAGTCAACACAAGTATGCCAATTTTATAAGAAAAAAGTCAATAGGTTGAATGTCAAGTGACTGACTCTGTCAATGTATTGAGAGTCATGTGCTCGACATTGTCACTGGGCCAAGAGCTTGCGACTGACTTTGTCAATGGGCAAAAAGTCACAAGATTGGATCTGTTAATAGACCAAGAGTCTAATGTCCGACTTTACCAGTGGGCCAAGAGTCTCAAGACCATCCCTATCATAGACAGAGTCGGTATGCCTAAGAAAATCCTAAGGGATTAGGTTAAAGAGACATCATCGAGAGCAAAGCAAGAGACCTACAACACAAGACACACGACTCAAGTCTAGAATACGGCTAGGGTTTATAGATTGATTCGTTCGGCCTTAAATTCTTGTATTTGAGCTCGAGATTTTGAACAATAAAAATGACTATTTAACATCTATTTCTTGTTTCTGTATTCTCTAAACGAGTCGATTATTTTTGCCCAAACAATTGACCCTAGAGAGAGGGGCTAGAGTAATTTACGTTAGATGATGGGAAACGGAAGTGACACGACTAACGTCAACGCGATGGTCGCTGTACAGCTAGAAATCATGACTACTAAGCTGAACGAGGCAGTGCAGAAGCTGACACAGATCAAGGCAGATAACATTAGGCTACGGGAGGAGAACGCCTCGCTAGTGACAGCAGGGAGAGTTTTTACTAAAGAAAGCTCTAGATTTCGTGGCGTGCAAGTCAATTGGATGCAAGATCTTAACACGACTCCTAGAACTGCTCGTACAACGCCCACAACAGAAGACGTACGAGTGGAGACTCCACGAGAGGAAAATAATGGAGAAAACCCTAGCATAAGGTAGACCCATCAGAGCCTTGTTTGAGAAGAAAATATGGATCAACAACGAACTGTTAACACACCGCACGTGACAGGGATCGAACATGAACCATACACCAAGTCAGCTGAAGACACTTACTTGGAAGCTATGCTTACAAGACGTTTGGGTGCAGTAAAAGCTATGATTGAACGACTGCCAGGAGTGGATCCTCCGATCCAAAAAAGCAACTTGCACTCGTATGGTGATACACCATTTTCTGATGAAAATTGCACTCACCGAGATGCCGAGAAAATTCACGTTACCAACAATGAAAATGTATGATGGAACATCCGACTTGGATAGCCACATAGCACAATATAAAAAACGAATGTTCACGATGGCCATCCAAAAAGAGTGGAGGGAAACTACTATGTGCAAGCGTTTTGGCTCAAGCCTTAAAGGTGCAACTCTTTAATGTTTCAGTAACTTGCCAAACGACTCAACAAATTTGTTTGCATCATTGACAGATCTCTTTGTTGAGAAATTCGCAAGCAACAATAACCTGGAGAAGACAGTAGATGACCTTTACGAGGTACAACAGAAGAGTTATAAGTCGTTAAATTCCTAGTTGCAACATGTCTAGTGCTATCTCCGTATTCAAAAGAGGCTTACTTCATGACGGTGATTTGTACAAGGAACTTACGAAGTACCAGTGCAGGACAAAGGAAGACGTGCTCTCACGTGCGCGTGCTCTCATGTGTGTGGGCGCAGATAAAGTGGGAGGAAGACTCGGCTTATCGCCAGCGACGTGCACCACGATCTAATTCCCGTGTGGTTAGAAACGAAAAAACGAGTAGAGATGATAAGCCTTACCAAAGACCTCATGACAAAAACACCATGAGTGGAAGAAGGAACACATATCGACCATTGAGCGGAGATGACGACGGAAGGCCTAATCGAACATGGCTAGATATTAGCAACCTCTCGATCTCTCATACACATTTAGTCGGTGTATTGAAGGAGATGGGTGGAACCGTGAGATGGCCTCCAAAGATTAAAGCACTGGACAATAAGTGTGACACCTCGAAGTGGTGTGAGTTCCACAACGATTACGGCCACATAACAGAAGATTTCATCACATTAATGATGGAAGTGAATGAGCTGCTGAAAAAGGTCACTTGTGGGAATACTTATCTGATAGAACCCGCAATTACATGGATGGCGAGAGCAACAAGCAAATAACAATTGCAATTGCTCCAGTTTTGCCTCCAAAACATGATCGAGTAATCCATGTTTATCTTTGGAGGATAAGAGATAAGTGGGATAACTCACTGAGCTGCGAAAAGAAAGACTAGAGCTGTCAAAAACTGTCAAAGCAGAGGACACGTTACAAAAGGCGATACACCGTCATACACTATAACTTTTACGACTAATGAGAGCAACATAGCAACCCTGAATCATGATGCGTTAGTCATACAATTGGTGGTTGCTAATTGTTTGATGATGAGGATATTAATCGACAATGGAAGCTCAACCTACATCCTTTATATGCAAGCATATAAAGAGTTGGGTCTCGATGAAGGAGCACTAACACGAAAATTTACTCCATTAGTGTGGTTCAGCGGTGAGGTCAAGCAGAGTATTGGTGAAGTGACACTTCCAGTGTATGCAGAGGGAGTTAACAAACACACTAAATTTTTGGTAGTAGATTGTGCTTCGGCTTACAATGCTATTATGGGACACCCTTGGATTCACGACATGGGAGCTATTCCATCGACTCTACACCAGACTATCAAATTTTGCACCCCATGGGGAGTGAAAGAGATAGTAGGAGAACAAGAAAGTTCACCACGTTCATGCTATCAAACTACCTTAAAAGGTAAGGGTCAGCAGTTATAGCAATTACAGAGGCTACCGCTGGTACCTCACAATGAATAACCAAAGGTGGAACAACTGGATGACGTGCCAACTCAAAGAGAATCCTGACAAGCGGGTGAACATGGGTTCAAAACTACCAGCCGACATACAAAAGAGGCTTATCGACTTCCTTTGATCAAACACCGAGTGCTTTGAATTTTCAAACAAAACAATTGTGAAACTATTGAAGAAACGTCTAGAAAAATCAAAAGAAAAGTGGGTAGATATGCTTCCATGCGTGTTGTGAGCTTACCGCACCACCACTAAGTCCTAGAATGGCAAAAACACCATTTTTCTAGTGTATGGGATGGAAACAGTAATACCATGTGACGTAGGCGTGAAAACGGCACAAACCGAGCACCTTAAGTTGCAGGAAATCAAAAAGTTGATGAGTCTCAATATCGATCTATCAGACGAGAAACGAGAAGCAGAGAAAATAAATAATTGGTGTTATCAACAGAAAGTGGCTAGGAGCTACAACAATAATGTCATGACACATACATTCTGAGTAGGAGACTGGGTCTTGCGGCGTACTTTTAAGAATACAATGGAACAAGGAGCTGGAAAACTCAGTCCCACTTGAGAAGGTCGTTACAAAATCATTGAAGTGTGTGGGTTAGTAGCTTATAAGTTGCAAAACAAAGAAGGGAAGAATCTTACCAACAGTTGGAACGCTTTGGCTGATGACGAGGTTTGAGTTTTTGATAACATTTATGGTGTTTAATTATTATTTATTTGTGTTTTTCTTCGATTATGGAGTTTCATGAACATTTATCCCAAGTTATGGACAACGTTTTCAAGAAAATTGGGTTTTTCGATCTACAAAGCAAGTCTTACAGTGAGTGGCAATGTCATGAGCATTTGCCCTCTACGATAATGCTTGTGATACTAATACTTAAAATGTCATGAGCATTTTAAAAGTAGCACGTGCTTGTCGTAAACACGAAACATGGATATGTGTCATGACACAAAGATAATGTCACGAGCATATAAGTAGTGTCGCAAACACATATATGATGCCATGAGCATGTGAACAGTGCTATTAGCAGAAGATGTATTACAGTCATGAACTTGTATCACCATACATAAATAATGTCATAAACATTATTATCAAATAAGTGAGCACGTGATAGTTATGGAACACCTAACTCTCACGAGCACAAGACTTGACATGTCATGAACATTATTATTAAAGAAGTGTGTACAGACATTTATGGAATACCTGACTGTCACGAGCGCGAGATACAAGCAATTTGATGAAGATTACTATTAAATATGGAACACCTGACTGTCACGAGCACACGACATAAAAATGTGTTATCAACACAAGACACAAAAACGTGTTGAGCATTGTTGTTTCGAAAATAAAATTGTGACTGTAATGGACACAAGACAGGAATTTGTGTCATAAGCACATAAATAATTTCATGATCATTGTTACTGCAAAAACCAAGCATGCGACTGTCATGAACCACTTGAATGTCACGAGCGCAGGATATATATAATGTGTCATGAGCACAAGACATAAATAATACCATGAGTAATATGACTTCAAGAATAAAATAAACACGTGACTGTCACGAGCATAGACGTGAACTTGTGTCATGAGCACATAAATAATGTAATGAGCATTATTATTGCAAAAAGTAAGCATGTGACTGTCATGAGCACGAGAAGTGAACTTGTGCTGTGAGCACATAAGTAATATCATGAACACACGATGTAAATTGTGTCATGACATAAATCGTGCCATGGGCACACGACATGAACAATGTCAAAGAACGCATGACATAAATGGTGTCTGAAGCACATGACGTGACTAATTTCCTGAACACACGACAGAAATCGCGTCATGAGCGCAATATGTAAACAATCATGATGACATGATATTGTAAGCACAAAACAAACGCCATGAACATGTAACATGAGCAGTTTCATGGACATGTTACATGAGCAGTGTCATGAACATGTTACATGAATGGTGTCGGAAGCACTCGACATGAACAATGTCATGTGCACAAAACAATCATGTGACACGACACAAAGCAGTAGCTGTGCCATGAGATAAATATCACTTTGTCTTTGCACGATGTAAATCTTATTGTAGTGCCCAAATCGCACCAGGAGAGCTAGACATATACTCTTGTTTCAGGCACAGGATATAAACAGTGCCATGAAGACAAGGCACATATAGTGTCAAGTTCACAAGACATAAAAAATGCCTTAAGCCTGAGGTATAAGTCATGTCACGAGACAAATCATGTCATGAATGCGAGATCTAAACTGTATCTCAGGCACAAGATAGGAAATTGTCGTCATGTACATCCTAACATGTGGAGATTATCGTAAGGTAAGAGATTGTCATCACGTATAAGATCAATGTCGCAAACAAGTCTTATGACTGAAAAGAATGTCACAACCTACAAAATGGTCATGACACATAAGGTCAAGTACAAAACAATTCCCGTCATAACGTGTTAAGGACTCAATATTGTCTCTACGGAGTCACTATTTGATAAAGCTACTATGGTGACATCACAAGCCATTGCAGATCATTCCAAAAGGTACATGACTTCGAGATTTCGTTGGCTGGAAAAATAACACCATTGTTTATAACTACTTTATAAATTATTACTAAGAAAATAGAGAGTGGGGGCAAACTGTTGGATATAATCTTGTCTTTTCTATTAAATAAATAAATTTTGTGGTTAGTTCGAAACCCGATAAATCAGGAGAAAGAGAGAAAATATTCACAAAGATATTGGATAGAGTCAAATCATATTCTACATGACAAAGTCAACACAAGTCTGTCAATCTAATAAGAGAAAGTCGCGTGATCGATTCTGTCAATAGGTTTAATTTCAAGTGACTGACTTTGTCAATGGATTGAGAGTCACGTGCCCGACATTGTCACTGGTCCAAGAGCTTGCGACTGACTATGTCAATGGGCCGAAAGTCAAATGATTGGATATGTTAATAGACCAAGAGTCTAATGATTGACTTTACCAGTGGGCCAAGAGTCTCGAGACTGACCCTATCATAGATAGAGTTGGCAAGCCCAAGAAAATCCTAAGGGATTAAGATAAAGATATCTCTATATTGAAAGGAGAGCAGCCTCCATGAGAGTCATCATCGAGATCTAAGCAAGAGATCTAAAACACAAGACACACGACTCAAGTCTAAAACATAAGACACACAACTCAAGTCTAAAACATAAGACACACGACTCAAGTCTAAAACATGGTTTATAGATTGATTTGTTATGTCTTGAATTCTTGTATTTGAGCTCGAGATTTGGATCAATAAAAATGACTATTTTGTTGTAAAATAGAGAAACTCGAAGGAGGTTTTCTCTTCTTATTATTATTAATCCAATCAAATGTTACATATATATAGAGTAAAGGACAAATCCCAAATACATTAGGACTACTAAACCGACTTAGACTAAAAGGAGATGGCCGATGGGCCTTATGGGCTTGGAAGTGTATGGGCCGTGTATGGGTCGGTTATGGAAATCCATCATCCGTGTTTTACAACACTCCCCCTTAGATGGCATAATCGTGCAAATGCTAAGGGATCACCATAATACGCTTGGGGGTGCTGCCTCATTAAAACCTTACCAGGAAAACCCATTGGGACAAAACCATGGTGAAGGAAAAAGAGTACAAAACGTAGTACTCCCCCTGTTCCAAGCATCACTAGAAGTCCTTAAGTCTCCGCATCCCAATCTGGTGCGTGAGCTTCTTGAATGTCGATGTCGGTAATAACTTGGTGAAGAGATCGGTTGAATTGTCGCAAGACGGAACTTGTACCACTTGAACTTCTCTGGCCTTTTGTAGTTCATGTGTGAAGAAGAACTTTGAAAAAATATGCTTCGTCTGATTTCCCTTGATATATCCTTCCTTGTGCTGTGCGATGCAGGCTGTCTTGTCTTCGTATATAACCATTGGTTCCTTATCGTCGGCCATGCCACAATCTATCCTGATATGTTGAGTCATCGACCTCAACCATACACACTCACGATTGGCTTCATGCATAGCTAAAATCTCCGCATGATTAGAAGAAGTGGCTGTAATGGTTTGCTTCATAGAACGCCACAAAATAGCTGTACCACCGTGTTTAAATACATAGCCGGTTTGAGACCTAGCATTA
This sequence comes from Camelina sativa, assembly GCF_000633955.1. Lineage (NCBI taxonomy): Eukaryota > Viridiplantae > Streptophyta > Magnoliopsida > Brassicales > Brassicaceae > Camelina > Camelina sativa. The sequence goes on along the minus strand of NC_025694.1, from coordinate 19,586,093 downwards.
TGCGGATCTGATAGGTAACCTGCATCAGCAAAACCAACGAAACCTTTTTTGTTATAGTTAGTATAATATAAACCCAAATCAAGCGTTCCTTGTAGGTACCGCAATACATGTTTGATACCATTCCAGTGACTTTGGGTTGGACAAGAGCTAAATCTAGCTAGGAGGTTCACGGCAAAACATATGTCTGGTCTAGTGTGGCTAGCCAAGAACATTAACGCTCCTATAGCACTGAGGTATGACACTTCCGGACCGAGAATTTCTTCAGTGGCCTTCCTTGGACCAAATGGATCATTATCCAAATTTAAACTCCTCACAACCATTGGGCTAGGCAATGGGTCAGCTTGGTCCATATTAAACCTCTTGAGTACCTTTTCAGTATATGCCATTTGATGCACAAGGATTCCATCATTTATGTACTCAAGCTGCAATCCCAAACAAAACTTAGTTTTACCTAGGTTTTTCATTTCAAACTCTTTCTTGAGATATTCGACTGTTTGAGCGATTTCCCAGAGGTTCCTAGGATATTTAAATCATCCACATATACCGCTATGATTACAAACCCTTTGCATGCAAACTTTTTATAAAAATACATGGACTGCTGGGATCATTCTTATAGCCTTCTTTAGCTAGGTACTCACTTAGTCTATTGTATCACATACGCCCACTTTGTTTCAGTCCATAAAGGGATTTCTTTAGCCTTATGCAGTATTGTTCTCGAGAACCGCTCTTATCTTTGAGCTCAATAACCTCTGGTAATCTCATATATATTTCATTATCCAGTAGACCATATAGATATGCGGTCACTATATCCATTAGCCGCAAATCCAGTTTTTCTCTTACAACCAGACTTATAAGGAATCTATATTCGTTGCATCCATCACAGGGGAGTATGTCTCCTCATAATCTATTCCGGGTCTTTGAGAGAATACTTGTGCTACAAGCCGTGCCTTATATCTCACGATTTCGTTATTCTCATTTCTCTTTCTTACAAAGAGCCAATTATGTCCAACTGGCTTTATATCGGATGGTGTCCTTAAGATCGGACCAAACACATTCCTTTTCTTTAATGAATTTAACTCCACGTCGATGGCTTCTTTCCATTTTAATCATTCTGGTCTTTGAGTGCACTCTAATATGGACGTGGGTTCATGATCCTCATTTATTTCAATTGCTACCTTGTATGCAAATATTTCATCGATGTCGACATCTTTTCGATTCCATTGAATTCCAGACATGATATAATTGATTGAGATCTCATTATTATCAATACCTTCAGGACCTTGAGGTTCAGCGTCCCAAACCTCATTCGGTACCTTAGGATTTGCCGCGGCCATGTCTGTAATTTCCTTAATCTCGGTTTGATTTGCACCTTTCTTAGATTTCCAAGAGTTCCTATCTTTGGAACCAATTGGTCTACCACGTTTCAAACGGACCTTAGACTCTGTAGCAACTTGATTATTGTGTTCCTTTTGAACATCAATACGTACTGGAGCATTACAAGCTGGTATGTACGATTTTCTTACTCTCTTAGGGTCAGCAAAGGAATCTGGCAATTGATTAGCTAGCTTTAGAAAATGTATAATCTTTAGGACCTCTGCCTCACATGCTAGAGTCCGAGGATCTTGCCAATTTAAGGATGTTTGATTCCATGAAATTTCTTTAACCAGCTTGTTTGTCTCTCCACCCAATTTAGGAAAGTCGGTTTCATCAAACTGACAATCCGCGTATCTGGCCTTAAATAAATCACCCGTAGTTCGCTCTAGATACTTAATAATGGTGGGAGAATCATATACAACATATATTCCTATCCTCCTTTGAGGTCCCATCTTAGTTCTCTGTGGTGGAGCAATTGGTACATAAACGGCACACCCGAATGTTTTTAAATGGGATATGTCTGGCTCATTACCCGTTAATAATTGGGATGGTGAATATTTATGCTCACTAGATGGCCTGATGCGTATAAGCTCTGCTGCATGTAATACTGGCGTGTCCCCAAGCCGACACAGGAAGCTGCGACCTCATGAGTAATGGTCGAGAAAATAATTGGATCCGTTTAATGAAGGATTCAGCTAATCCATTTTGTGTATGGACATGTGCCACAAGATGTTCCACACTCACCCCCATGGACATACAATATTCATTAAACGCTTGGGATGTAAATTCACCATCATTGTCTAGACGTATAGTCTTAAGTGGAAAATCTGGAAAGTGGGCTCGCAGACGTATAATCTGTGCCAGCAATCTAGCAAACGCAAGGTTTCTAGTTGACAATAGACAAACATGCGACCATCTAGTCGATGCGTCGATAAGGACCATAAAATATCTAAACGTCCTACAAGGTGGGTGTATTGGTCCACATATATCTCGTTGTATCCTTTCCAGAAAATTTAAAGTCTCTTTAGTGACTTTTACTGGTGATGGCTTAATAATGAGTTTTCCTTGTGCACATGCTACACACGTGAGAATTTTAGGAATAACTCTTCTCTCTTTTAGAGTGTGCCCTTTAGAGTTTATTATCAGCTTACGCATCATTTTAGAACCCGGATGGCCAAGCCGCTCATGCCATAAAGTGAATTGTTCATTGAACATTTTATTCATTGCCAAATTAGCCTCTATCATATTAATCTTAGCATGGTATAAACCAGTGGCTAGTGCGGGAATAGACTCTAGGATTTTCTTAGATCCTTGGGTGATTTCAGTAATATGTAGGAACTCTTGGTTTCCTTCACCCTTAGTTTCAACATGTAGACCATTCGTTTGAATGTCTTTAAAACTTAATAAGCTTCTCTTTGAGCTGGGTGAATATAAGACATCACTTATTTCAAGATGTGTGCCATTAGGTAATAAAATATGAGCCTGGTTGTAGCCTTCAATTAGGCTTGCTATACCCGCTATTGTGCTAATATTGACATTTTTTATAATGAAATTAACAAAGTATCTCTTATCCTTCAAAATTGTGTGGTTGGATCCATTATCCACCACAAGTATGTTCTTGTCCTCAGCCATTTATAAAATAGATAAGAATTTTTGTTTTTTAAAATAAAACAAACAACTACATATTGAAGAAAAATAAAATAATTGAATTTAAACCATAATTATAATCCAAAGTCATAATTTAATAAAATTCAAAGCATAAAACATAGAAATTAAATCAAGACAATTTTAATTATCCTTTCCTAGATAATCTGAAGTTTCATAATCCAATTGGTCATCATTCTCATGGTCGAAATCACCTTCACCATCGAGATGAACCAAGTTGGCTTCTGGATTCTTTTTCAATAAGATGCTTAGGTGACCTGCATGTCTTAGCCCAATGATTGCCCATACCACATTGGTGGCAAACCGATTTAAGCGTGTGTTGCGGTTTGAAAATTCCACGGCCTCTACCACGGCCACGACCGAAGTCAGACCGGTTCCCAAGGCCGTACCTATCATAGTGGTTCCCTTGGTAATTGCCACGACCACCACGTCCTCTACCACCACGGCCACGACCATGGTACTTGCTTTTATGGATGTAGTTAGACTCTTTAGTCTCTTTGAGCTCTTTAGGCTCTTTCTTGGTCAAATCAACTTTGTGGGCTTTCGGTAATGGGGCAGAACCAGGAGGTCTCATTGCACTGTTCATTAGCAACAACTCATTGTTTTGCTCAGCAAGCAGAAAACAAGAGATGAGACTTTCATAAGTTTTGAAACCCTTTTCACGATACTGTTGCTGAAGCAGTATGTTATTGGTGTGAAAGGTTGAGAATATTTTCTCTAGCAAGTCTTCCTCAGTAACCTCCTTACCACATAAATTCAAGATTGAAACTATGTTAAATAGCTCAGAATTTTACTCATCCACGGATTTAGAATCCTGGATCCTTAGGTTTTTCCAATCAAATTGAGCCTTTGGTAGGAGCACCGTCTTTTGGTGTTCATATCTGTTTTTCAACTCTGTCCAAAGCTCAAGAGGATTCTCTATGGCAAGGTACTGGTTCTTGAGACTCTCAGCAAGGTGGTGGCATATTAGTAAAATCGCCTTATACCTACTCTTTTCAGTGCAATCGTTATCATCCTCAATGCATTCACATAGGTCCTTTGATTTCAAATTGATCTTAGTGTCTAATGCCCATTGGAGATAGTTGTCTCCAGAAACGTTAAGTGCAGCATATTAGAGATTGTTGATCTTTGTCATCTATAAAATAGAAAAACAAGCACCCAACCATTATCATGCGGTATTTGAGACCGAAACATGCAATTGTTTTATCTTTAGACTATGCGGTATTTGAGACCGAACCATGCCGATTGTTTTATAGTCTTGTGTCATGCGGTATTTAAGACCGAACCATGCCGTTTGTTATAGTCTAGGCCATGCAGTATTTAAGACCGAACCATGGATTTATTTTCGTTTGGGACATGCGGTATTTAAGATCAAAACATGCCGATTATTTTAGTAAACATGCCGATTATTTTAGTAAACATAAGATCTATCATGCAAGAATTTCTATTTATTAAGTTTTTCCTTTTATCTAGTTTAGGATTCAGACAAGGGTTTTTAGGAAATAGTTTTATAGTCTTTTAGGATAATGTCTAATATATTTAAATTTCTTAAATATACTAGATAAAGCCAAAGAAATAATTTGTGAATTATCCTAATATTTGTGTTTTCGATTTTAGGCATTGTTTTTAGGGTTATATGTAAATCATAGAACTAATCCGATTTCAAGTTTTAATTTTAATGTTTTGATTTTGGCAAACAATTAGTAATAAGCGGATTTAAACCTAGAACAATAAGTTTAATATTTTCTATTTTTGTTTTCATGCAATCAATTTAATCAAGCAAACAATAACAATCAATCAATTTATCCTAAATAATTCTAAACCTCGTACAATCCGATTTTAAGTTTTAGAATTTAGAGATTTAATCTGATCGGATTTAGGTTTTAATATGCTTAGGGTTTATAGTTTTAGGAATCAGATTTGTTGATTTTGTAATTGTATCTTTTAGGTTCCATTAGATTTAAGAGATCAGGTTCGATTCATAGGTTCTAAGGGGGTTTGATTTATTTACCTTCCACCGTTTGGAGATTGACAAGAATTGATCTGGGAGCTAAAGACCTCAGATATACAAACTTGATCACGAACGGGCCACAAACCTCGGACTAGTCACGAACAAGAACCGATCAGAAACAGTTGCCGACCACGAACACGAACGGAAGCTAATCGCCGAGCTTGAACGAACAGGGACTTTGTGTGCGGCAGCGGTTTAGAGTTTTAGGGTTTTTCTCAGTTGGAGTTTAGGGCAAACTCGTGCTGATAACGTGTTGTAAACTAGAGAAACTCGAAGGAGGTTTTCTCTTCTTATTATTATTAATCCAATCGAATGTTACATATATATATAGTAAAGGACAAAGCCCAAATACATTAGGACTAATAAACCAACTTAGACTAAAAGGAGATGGCCGATGGGCTTTATGTGCTTGGACGTGTATGGGCCGTGTATGTGCCGGTTATGGAAATCCATCATCCGTGTTTTACAACATAATTAACATCTATTTCTTATTTCCATAGTTTCTAAACGAATCGATTATTTTTGTCCAAACATAATTAAGAGAAAATCACATTTTTTAAATTTTCAAAATATCATGAAGTAACACTTTAAACTTGGAAAGATTTTCTAACATTATATAGAAGCAAAATGATTTTACTAATAATTTAAACCTAGAACTAGTTTTGTTGTCTGCAATGACGAAATTGGAACATTCAACATGAAATAGTTAACTTATGTAAGTTTTAAACTTTAATTTAATAATTATTTAATTAAATATTTATTATGATAAATATAAAAAAACAAAAAAACAAAAAAAACTTCATATTTTTCTTATATTAAGCTTTCGATCTACTTATTCCCCCCCCCCCC
>NC_025694.1:19563994-19579649 GCF_000633955.1 Camelina sativa | reverse complement strand
CCCCCCCCCCCCCCCTTAAATGATGAAGAACAATCCTAGCTAGCTCGACCTAACACTTTCCCCCCTTTATATCTACCTCTTGCTTGTTTTTCTCTTCTTTTGATTGGTTTATGAAGGGGGGAAAGTATTTGTACATACCTTGAATTGAAACTAAAATCAGCCAAAAATCCAAAGTTGAAACTAAAACCCTAAAAACTCACATACCTTGAATTGTAGGTTTATCCAAATCTTACTAAAATTAATCAAGACGGATCAGTTGACATTTCAAATGAGAACTGTTTAGAATCAATGCAAACGAGGTTGAAAGATGTAGCTAAAGAAATGGTATAATAGATGTAGTCATCGAGATTTTGAGATTAAGATGAGGTTTTTTTTTGTTTTTGGGACAAAACAAACTTTTCATTAAAAACACGATTAGGGTTCAATATAAAGGGACCTTACAACTTCCTTTTCCAAAGCACCCGCTTTGCAATTTCGGTCTCTAGGAGTGTAAATGAAAAAGCAAATACTGAACGTAGAAGATAGGGTAAGGATGTCGTATAGAATCCAATGAAGTTCCTTCAATTGGAGCTTTGACCAGCTATTGCGAGTCTAAAGCGAATTGTAGGTGGGTGAAACCCGATTCAATGGCAACTCCTACTGTCGCGCAAGTTGCTATTGCTTCGACTATCAACGGAGACCAAACGTGGTTTGTGGTTCAGGATCCCTGGAGAAGAGATAAGTCAGCCTTTTCTTTGAAAGATCCAGCTGCATCATGCCTTCTTATTCTCTGTCCAAGCCGCATCAGTGAAACAAGTCACTCGATTTGGTGAGTTGGGTGAAGGTATCGGTGGTAGTGGAGTAGATCTGGTATGGGGTTGTGTCGATTTGGCTGTCTGGCATTCCTTTCCACAAATAATGGCTAGATTCAAAGCCTTTTATGGTTGGTTATGTTCGTTGTTGAAAATCAATCGGTTGCGTGATGTCCAAATTGTCTAGATGATCCAAAGGGATAGAAGACCTTCTCCAAGCCATGTTAGTTTGGGAACCAAAGCGATGTATGTTCTGGATCATCTATGGGTTCACGAGTTCTTTAAACGGTGCAAGCTTCCATAAAAGCGCAACAAAGGAACAATGAAAAAACAGATGTAGTTTTTTCTCGCATTCTCCCCAATGTGGGCACTTTAAATCACCATTGATATGTCTATTTCTCAGATATTCACCTATAGGGACTGCGTTTTGAGCTGCCTTCCAGAGGAGAAGTTAAGTTTTTGGTGAAGTCTTGAGATTTCAGATACTGGATTTCTAGCTGAAGGGAGTAGCAGGGTTGCCTGGAAGTACCAATTCAGGATGTTCTGAGGTTTAATCCTCTAAAGCTAAAGCTTCATAGTAACGAGACTTTGTAGCATATATACCGTCAGCTGTTGGGAGCCAAGAATGGTCTAAGGTTTTTCGTCGTTATAAATCGAGAGATGTGCTCGTGTATGAACTTGTTTGGCCAGGTGTTGTGGGTTTTGTTTACAACAAGGGGCATTTTTTAAAAAGTAGTATGGGAGAAGGCGCATTTTTAATGAAATTATAAGATTTTTACAACAAGGGGCATTTTTAAAAAAGTAGCATGGGAGAAGGCGCATTTTTTTTTTTTTTAATATTAACTATGAGAAAATCAATATCGATAAAAAAAATTAATAAACCATAATAGCCAAGAAATGAATATAAACTGAGTTTAGACCACGCCATCATCATCTATGAGATCATCCTAAAATTGCATTGTGGTTATGTAACGCCCGCAAACCAAAGTATTGGTTTAGGTGTCGATCGACACCAAGGAAGGGTATCGCTCGACACCACTGCTCGGTTAGCATTCAAATTATTTCTATTTTCTCTGGTTTGGCTTGATTTAGTGGGAAACCCTATGGTTAGAGTATTTAAGGAGGAAACTCGACGTCCTTGTTTGTTTTACTCACTTCTCGTCCTTCAGAGAGTTTAAGAAGAGAGAAAGAGTTTCATGTGAGTTCCTGAAAGTTCTAAACTGTTTTTGGAGAGATTTGTCTTCGTGAGTGGATACCTAAGGCTAAGGACGTGTTGGGAGGCTTGTTGTGGCATTTGATTTGTCATTTTGGTCAGAAAATTCTTGTTAGAAAGGTGAATGCATGACTATGGCTTATCTAAGCTAAGATATTTGATTTCTTTGTTGTTGTGAGTTGTTTGATTGTGTTTTCTTATTTTGTTGATTGGCATCGTGGTTTCTATGAATTGAAATGACCTCTGGGAGACAGCCTTGGACGTATTGGAGGCGTTGGATGGTAGAGATCAAACCATCAGATTTGAAGAGAATGTGGCTGTGGGGTTCAAGGCATGACGGTGCAAGGGCTTTGATGAGTGTCAGTCGACACCAATTAGGGTTTTTGGTCGTTGAGATGCGTGTCGGTCGACATCAGGAGGGTGTCGGTTGACACCAATACTCAGTAGGCGCTAAATGTTTGGTCTTTTCCTGGTTTGATTTATGTTGTTTGATGCATGTGGAAATCTTATTGCTTGTGTGTATAGCCCAGTAGATGGAAAGATTGTCTCACTGAGTATTTGTGATAATACTCATGCATCTCAATTTTTGTTTGTGGTGCAAGTAAAGGCAAAGTGTGATCGTGGAATCAAAGCGATGAAGAAGAGGATATTCTATTGGCTCGTTGATGTGTTGTCTGGCTTCTATTATGTTGCTAGAGTGGGTCATTAGAATGATGTTAGGTTGCTGGTTTATTGCTTCTTGATATTATTGGATTGATGGTTAATGGTATTGGTTTATTGATTTATTCATTTATTGGTTGTTGGATAATTGCTGGTTTAGTATTGGTTATTTCCACTGTTTGAATTGAATGTTGTTAGGTTGTTAGTGAGTATGGGATCACTAGCTAATTATTATATTCAAAACAAAAAAATGGATTGAGTCGTTTTGGTTTGGTATCAGAAACCTTATGATTCTAGGTACGGGTTCGCTGTGTGCCTTGTGCGTTGATGTTTTGTTTTTGCATGCTTTGATTGATTATATGAGTTAGTCAATTGTGTGTGGCATTAGATCCTAGAACATTGTCTTCGAGACTTAAATTTGACTAAACGGTATGTTTTGTTCCTTGAGTGGTTTGGCTTATTTTTTTTTACTTAGCCTTCTTTTCATGGTAGTGCAGAGGGTTAGAGGTGGTGCTGTTGATGGTTGTGGACGTGGATGTAGATGTGATCGTGTTCAACGTCAAGGCCCAGTTGATAGTGAGACCATGGATGAGAGTGTGACGGCTGAGGATGTCGGTGAGTCGCTGGCATTTTAGGCGGGGTCAGTGGGTTTTGCCGGTAGTGGTACCGATGGGGCCGTTGGATTTGGTGGCGCCGGTGTGGGAAGTGTCAGTGCCAGGTTGGCTGATGGTGGTGGGCTTCCGGGTGTATGGGGTCGAAGCAAGTGGAGCCCCTAGTCGAGATGATCACATTGCGGACTTGTTAGCACAGGGGTTGGAGCGGTTGTTGGGAGCTGTACCACCGCAGGCTCTGGTTATGTTGCTTGTGGTAGTGGAGGTGCAACAGCCAGTGGCTGCAGATTCATGAGGTCATTCTCAGTACATATGTATGCTGCTAGAAGAGATGTGTGGGATTGGTACGGTCTCATTCTCTGGTGGTGCTGAGCTCGCTAAGGCAGATGCATGGAGGGCGAGGCCGGAACAAAACTTCTAGTCTCTTAGGCTTCCTGAGGAGTATCGAGTGGACATAGGGGTCCATTACCTGGCGGATAATGCCCACTTGTGGTGGAAGTCAGTGGTTGCCAAGAGGGTGTAAAGTGAGATGACATGGGGTGACGTCGTGGAGGAGTTCAACCGCAAGTATTTTTCCATGAGAGGCTCTAGACCATATGGAGGAGCAATTCTTGCAGCTGACGCAGGGAGCGCGGTTAGTATGTGAGTTGGAAGTGGATTTCAGCCGACTTTTGGTGTATTGGGGTCGAGCGATGGAGTCTAAGGAGTCTCAGGTTAGGAGGTTCATGATGGCGCTTCGAGATGACTTAAGGGTCCATTGCAGCGTGTGCAGCGTTACACCACGAGAGCAGATTTGGTTAAGACCGCAGCTGAGATTGAGGTGGAAATGAGGGTACATGTGATGTTAATCAATCCAATGGTTCAGCTGAAGAACGCTCGACATCATGGTGATTTTGGCAAGGGCGGGAAGTGTGCGTAATGAACCAAGAGGAAGTGGGAAGAGACATATAGATCAAGTGGTGTGGGATGCTACATGTGCAATAACATGGATCACACGGTTGCAAACTGTCCTCAGAGGAGTGCTGTGACGGCAAATCATTGCTTCATTATCCCGGAGTGCACTGAGAGCACCAATATCAGAGGATATTATAAAGAGCGTTCGGGAGTTGTTAGAGTCATGGGAGGCGAGTTTCTGAGGGTTATTGGTCAGGTGAGAGGGGTTGATATTCATATTGTAGGAGAGTGAATGCAAGTAGATTTGATTATTAGTCTCGTGGAGTTGTATGATGTTATTCTGGGTATGGATTGGTTAAATCGGCATATAGTACATCTGGATTGTTGTTGGGGTAGAGTGGCATTTGAGCGTCCAGGAGAGAAATTGGTCTATCAGGGAGTAAGACCGACTTTAGGGAGTCTGGTTATCTCGGCTGTACAGGCAGAGCAGATGATCAGGAAGAGTCAGGAAGAGTTGGGAGGCGTACCTAGCTACGATTATGACGTTGGAGTTAGTAGGGCAGTCTACGGTTGGAGGTATTATTTGGATGTGTTCTAGTCGTTGCAAGGGTAACCGCCATCTCGGTATGATCCCTTCACGATTGAGCTAGAACCAAGGACAATGTTGTTATCCAAAGCACCTTATAGGATGACTCCAGCATTGATGGAATAGCTCAGGAAGCAGATGGCAGAGCTGCAGAAACAAAGACTTGGTTTTGGTGTCGATCGATACCAACAAAGGGTGTCGGTCAACACCACTACTCGATTAGCGCTCGGGTTATTTCTAATTTTTCTGGTTTGGCTAAGTTTAGTGGGAAACCCTATGGCTCTGATATTTAAGGAGGAAACCCAACTCCCTTGTTCCTTTTAGCCACTCTTTGTCCTCTAGAGAGTTTGAGAAGAGAGAAAGAGTATCATGTGAGTTCCTGAGAGTTCTAAGCCATTTCTGGAGAGATTTGTCTCTTTGAGTAGAGATCTAAGGCTAAGAATGTGTTTGGAGGCTTGTTGTGGTGTTGGATTTGTCGTTGTTGGTCAGAATCTTCTTGTTGGAAATGGGAGTGCATGACCATGGCTTATCTAAGCCAAGATCTCTGATTTCTTTGTTATTGTAAGTTCTTTGATTTTGTTTTCTTTATTGGTTGATTGGTTTCATGGTTTCTATGAGATTAAATTGCCTATGGGAGAGCATTGGACGCGTTGGAGGCATTGGAAGGCAGAGATTAGACCTTCAGTTTCGAGAAGAACGTGGTTGCGGGTGGGTGTTGTTCGACACCAAGGCGTGATTGATGAGTGTCAGTCGACAATATGTGGAGGTTTCTGTCGACAAAAAATAGAGTTTTTTGGTCGCCGAGGTGGGTGTCGGTCGAGACCAGGTGTCTAGTGTCGGTCAACACCCCTTGGTGTCGATCAACTGCATTACTTAGTAGGCGGCTGAATGCTTGTTCTTTTCTTGGTATGACTTATGATTGTTGTTTGATCCATGTGGAGATCTTATTGCTTGTGTATATAGTCCAGTAGATGGAAGATTCCTTTATTGAGTATTTCTAATAACAGCCATGCATCTTAATTGTTGTTTGTGGTGCAGATAAAGGCAGAGTGTGATCTTGGAATCAAAGCGATGAAAAAGAGGAAGTTCTAGTGACTCGTTAATGTGTTATTTGGCTTCTATTATGTTAATGTAACATCCGCAAACTAGTTTTTTGATTTATAGAGTGAGTGTCGACCGACACCAGGTGTGTGTCGATCGACACCACTATTTCTGGGTTCGTCAGGTTTGGTTTTAATTCGCAATTTTTTGTTTGGTTGGTTTGGTTTAGTTACCTAAACCGAGTATATAAGAGGGGAAGCGACAAGTTAAGGGTTTTAGAAGGTGTTGTCTTCGCCGTTTGCAGAGGAAAAAGAGAGAAAAGAGAGAACTTGTGGTTTCTGAGATTTTGGCTTGTTTTTGGTGGTTTTTGGCGAGATCTGTAGCTGTAGAAGGGAGAGCTGTTTTTGGGAACGAAGGAGAAGCTTCCTAAGGTATTGTTTCAACCGTTTCTCAATCAAATCTTCCTGCAAAAGAGTTGGGTGCTTGACCATGGGTGATTTAAGCCTCAGATCTCTTTTGTTTGGTTGTTCCTTGTCTATTTGTGGTGTTCGCTTGCTTGGGTTGTTGTTTTCGTGTTTTCCATAGGTTCCTGAGGCGATTGGGAGAGTTTGGGATGGTTTCGTGGTGATTTGAAACGGAAGATCGACGTTCGGATTCGTGCAGCTCGCGTCTGCGGAGGCAGTGTTGATCAACACCAGTGTGGTGTCGGTCGACACCACGTTGTGCCAGCNCACCATGTTGTGCTAGTGTCGATCGACACCAACCTGGTGTCGGTCGACACCACTCTTAACCGAATATGAGTTTTGCTTTGTTTGATGTGTTGATTGTGTTTCTTGGCTCAACTTAACAATAAAATCTCAGTTGCTTGTGTGTATAGCCCAGTAGATGGGAGAATGGCCTCACTGAGTGTTTTTAATAATACTCATGCATCTCAATATGTGTTTGTGGTGCAGGTACAAGCAAAGTGTGATCGTGGAATCAAGGCGATGAGGAGGAGGATGTTCTAGAGGCTTAATTGATTGTGGTCTAGCTATAGTTAGGTTGCTAGTGTTGAGTTGATAGAACATTGTAGGATGTTGGAACTTTGTTATTCCCTTGTTGGTTCTGGATTATTGCATTGTTGGTTATTTGATTGTTATTGTTGGAATTCTTATTGGTTTAATGGAATTGTTTTGTTATCCACTGTGGTTGATTGTTGCTAGGTTGTTAGTAGGTATGAGACCACTAGTAAATTATCATTATTAAAAAAAAAAACGGGAAATGTTGTTTCACCATTATGTTGATAGGGTGGGTCTTTAGAAAGATATTAGGTTTCTGGTTTACTGCTTTTTGATATTAATGGATTCATGGTTTTTTGTATTGGTTTATTCGTTTATTTGTTGTTGGATAATTGTTGATTTAGTATTGGTTATTTCCGCTGTTTGAATTAAATGTTGCTCGGTTATTAGTGAGTATGATATCACTAGCTAATTATTATATTAAATACAAAAAAAATGGGTCGCAATTCAAGTTAAGTAAGCGGATTGTTAATTGTTGATTTTAGCTATCGGTTAGTAATTCATGTAATTTTTATTTATTTATCTAAACATTGTGATTGTGTTGAATTTTCATAATTGATGTCAAGAAGTCAACGTCGAAAGCAATATTAACCATAATAAATCATAGATAAAACACCATCGGGGGCGGCGAAGGAAGATGGGGATGTCGACAAAGTGAGCGTGAGTATGATACATGTTTGTGTGATTGGATTCGTTGGATTGTCAACAAGAATGAAGAAACAATGATTCAGAAGAAAAAAAAAACGGCGATATGAGAGTGTGAGTATTCATTCCCGAATGACCAAAACCCTATTTTCTTAACCATCTAATCGGATAAGGCTTTTTAGTCATAGGCCTATTAATAAAATTAAAACTTAAAATCAGGATTTATAAATAAATTAAGTTAGGCTCAATAACAAATAACGGATATTGGATATCCGATTGGAAAATCATTCATTATCCGGATCCGTATCCGAATATGACAGATCCAAAAAATCAATATCTGAATCCACTTCGTTTCAGCTGGATATCCGGTTTTTTGGATCGAATACCAGATTGGATATCGGATATCCGCGGAACCCGGATAATATTCCTAGGACTAATTTTACTCATAGATAGATTATACTATTTAGTGGTTTTTTACTTTTTAGTCAACGGTCAATATTTTACTTATTTCTTTTTAGAAATTTTTTATTATGATTTTTTCATAAATGGCATGCACCCAAAAAGAGAAAAACTTTTAAAATTTGTAATTATTTTCATTTTAGTCAATGGTCAATATTATATTTGTCCTATTTTAGTAATTTTTTTATTATGAGTGCACACAAAAAGAAAAAGGCTTTTAAAAATTGTAATTAGTTGTATATGACTTTTAAAAGATATTTTCTATTAGTTTTTCTACAATCTGAAATGGTAAGTCTACATATTTCAAGAAAGTTTGAATAGAAAAAATATATATAAGAGGATCACCATTTGCTCGAAAACCAAAAAAAAAACTAAACCCTTCAGAAGAGAAAAACTACAAAAACAATAATGTCAGCACAAAGAATAATTATCGTTGTAGCTAGTGTAAGATTCTATTAAAAAGTCGTTAATCGATTAACAATGTGGTATATAACATTAGAGTATGAAACTAAAATTGGAGTTTTAAAACAACAAAATTATGAAGAGATTAATTTTGTATTAAAGAAAAAAAAACAAATATAAGAGGAGTCCAACCTTTGCACTAAAAAAAGCTCTTAAAACACTTCACTTAATTAAATAACATAATGAGATGTGTTCATGTATATAACAAGTAAAATTCACAATTGTTTTTTACATGATATCGGTAGGGGCGTGATCGTAAAAATGATATTTTTTAGTATTAAATATAATATATAATATTATGAATCATACATTAATTAAGACTCTTAAATTTGATGAAATATTATTGAAATTTCTAAGATATATACTAATGGTAAATGAAGTTTTATTCATAATTAATTGATAATAAATATAAATTTGACTAATTCATTTTTACATATGCATTGTGTCGTTAAAAAAATTATTTCGGTATAGAATGGTCAATAGTTAGAAGATAAGGATGTGTTTCTAAATATTCTATGATACTCAAAAAAAAAAAAAGAATTAATGGAAATATCACAATGCCGAAATGGAATTGGAAACGAAAAACAAGAAAAAAGATGATAATGTTATATGAGCTCGATCGAGGTCAAATGAAAAAAAAAAAGATTAAATATAGAAAATCAGCATTATTTTTCAGAATTTATTAATAGGCCTATGACTAAAATGATGACATTTATTGTCGAGACTTACAAATATATACATTTTAATTCGATTCAAATGATGACATTTTCCTTATTTCTCACACGTTCAACTCTCATCGTCTTTTACTCTCCTTCTCTCCGCCGTGAGCCCAGTTTTTTTTTTTTTTTTCAGACTTTCAAATCTTCCCACCATGATTTAAAGAGAGACTTGCCATCATTATTCCTATCACAGGCCATTCTAATGTCTAAAAAGAAAAACCCTTATTCATCTTCCGAAGCTTTGCCCGCCATATAGACATTACGATCTCAAGCGGTTGGATCATGTCGCAAACACTTATTCACATGGTGTCGATCGACACTCTCCTAGTGTCGGTCGACATCGACGCCCACAACATCACTTCCATCGATCTCTCCTTATCCAAACCTAACTCCAGCCGTTCTACAATGATCCAAACACACAACAACAAGCTGGTGTTGACCAACACCACCTTGATGTCGCTCGACACCCCAATCTTACCATAAAACGTCTATGCCCAACCGCAATACAAGCACTTGATTAAAACACAAACCAACAATTCATTTCACAAACCCACTGTTGGATATGAAGCTTGTAGCACCACAAAGCTACCCACCAAATTTCAGCCGAATTGTACTCCGTTTCATCCTCCAAATGTTGCCCCAAAGTAGCCATCTCGAGCCAGTCTGCGCTTTCCATACGCGGGTGTTGGTTTCGATCGACACAACACCAGAAACAATACTCAGAGCCTTCCTTCAAGCTCCTTTCAGCCACAAAACCTTAATCCTTCATAACTATTGATTTTCTAATCGATTAAACACCAAACAACACGACTCACCTTGATAATAACCATGAGAGAGTCGTGGATGCTCATGAAGAAGATGAATCTCTCTTCTTCTCCTCTTATGCTCTAAGCACAAGGTGTATCTTCCTCCAGCATCCTTGATGCACGACGAAGAGAAGCTCCCCTCAAGCCCACTGCTCGATCTCCTCTTCTCCCTAACAAAAAGACCTCTTTCCCTTTCCCGTCCATCTCCAAACCGCTATCCTTCTCTCTTTCTCCCAAAGATACCAAAGCACACCTCTCCTCTCTCCTCCCTTCCTTGGAACGACAAAACGGCCAACCCTTAACAAGGACGTCGAGATATCCCTTATGTACTCGGTACCTAGGGTTTCTTCAACCCAAACTAAACCGAACTGTCGATTAAAACAAACCGTATAACCACAATTTTGATGGTGTCGATCAACACTAGTCTTGCATCGATCGATACCCACCCAACATTGGGCTTGAGATGTTACAGAACCAGTTAGCTAATAATTTTATTCATGATTTGTAATCATAAAACTTGTAATTTTTAGATTTGAATTAAAATTTGTAGATGATTTGAAATTTTTAATTTAATTTGTGTTTATGATTGAAGC
This sequence comes from Camelina sativa, assembly GCF_000633955.1. NCBI lineage: Eukaryota > Viridiplantae > Streptophyta > Magnoliopsida > Brassicales > Brassicaceae > Camelina > Camelina sativa. The sequence continues at coordinate 19,569,111 of NC_025694.1, read as the reverse complement.
CCTTGAGTTCCTTAGACATCATCCCCTTAGGGTTTAGTTTCCTTCATACAAAACACAATTTATTAAATTCATTGAATTTGTCAGATTTCTTAGATGATGTTGGTGTGTTTTGTGTTGGTGTTAGTCTAGAGAAGAAGCAAGAAAGAGATAAAGAGGGACAAGGATAAAATTGTAAAAAAATGCATAATTTCATAAGCATGGATAAGTTCCTAATTTGTAATATTTAGCACAAAAAATGCCTATTTCTATAATAATACCATGAAAAAATGGAGCCCTCAAGTGTCTATCTACTTAAATAGTCTGTTGGAGTCTTATTATAGGAGATTGTGACATCGATACAATATAATCTCTTAGATTATGTTTCTTACCAACGCTAGTTGCCTCTATACTGTCAACCCTAAAGTGCAACTTTTTATAATTGATTTTGTAATGCAACTTTTCTTTTTCAAAGGGGATTTCCAAAAAACAAATTTCTCTTCCAAAATATATTAACTAATTTAGAGTTTATTTTAGTGAGTTTTACTTCAGCCATACTTTCTATTCGGAAAAAAAAAATCGATATCTATATTTTTATCTCTCTACTTGGAGATCTTTATTTTCAGTTTAATACCTTCAATACAAAAAAAAAACTGTGTATGTATATCAAAAATACTTAGTGATCATCTCATCTTAGAGCTATACACACAAGCAGTTAATATCATAACAATAAGCATGACAACTAAACCATGATAATTAAAAAACAAAGAACGTTCACAAGCTACCGACACCTACCTTTGGTGTTGTTTGTTACCACTCTACCACCTCCCTCAGTTTTGTGATGGTGTTGACCGATGATATCTTGTGTTTTTGTTGGGTTTTAAGCCTTTTTTTGCATATTTTTGTTGCATAATCTTGTCATTTTAGGTTGTTTTAGGAGCATATGCATCTAGTATCTCATTTCTCAGGTTCTTGGAGTGATCTCACTATATTTGGAGCATTTGGACTTATTTTGGTGCAAAGAAGCAAGAAGATTGGAGTTAGAGAAATGACTTGGACAGGAGCTAGCCGCGGTCAAGACCATCAGCCAAACCATGGCCGTAGGAGACCATCGAGCACCACCATCGGCCAAGAGTAGGCCGATTGAACTCATCTGTACCGCGGACAGGAACCACCAGCGGTCAAGGCCATCGGCCAAGAGTAGGCTGATTGAACTTACTTGGACCACGAACAGGAGACACCAGCGGCCACCACCATCAGCCAAAGTGTGACCGGTTGTCCCAATCGGCCATCTCAATCGGTCCAAGCTTGCCCGGTTCACCTAAGTCCACACTTGTTTTAGTTTTAATCTGGGTTTGACCCATTTTGTTTTGGGTTGACCCGGGTCCTTTTATGTTTTCCTATAAATACTCAATTCTATTAAGGGGAGACTTATCTTTTGTTTATCTCTTGTTTAGCAGCCATTTAAGGTTCTTAAGTCTACATACTCTTGGTTTGTTGAATGATTGAGTACTTCTAAGTTCTTAATAGCAATTTCTCTTTCAAATCTCTTAATCTATAACCTCTTATTATGATTTCACAAAGATCAAACCATTTCCTTTGTGTGATCATGATGATGAGTGAGTAGATCTTTTATAACTTTGGGCTAGGTAGATTAGGGAGATAGATGACTGATCTTTGATGTCTAGGGCTTTATTTATGTATTTCCTATCTTGTTTGGTGATTATAATGCTAGATCAGCCTTGATCATGTTGATTCTAGACTTTAGGAATTTCATGCCCAGAGGGTGTTTGATGAAATTCCTGAACCAAACTATTCAAGAGCTTTGCATTCTTAGACAATGGAAATTGACGATTAGGGTGCTTAGTGGTATTGAGACATGTTCTTAATGCATGTTTGCCTTGTGATTGCCTTTGGAAAAATTTGATTATCACTTGGTTAGCATAGGAATCTCTATCATGGAAATGGATTGATTTGCATTAGTGTTCTTAGCCATAGGATTGTTCTTGATTGTTGCTTAGACATCTAGGATTGGTTAGCTATCATGGAAATGGATTGAGTTTGCATTGTTTAATTTGGCTTGTTTCCTTTCTTTGAATTAGTTAGTTAGTTAAGATTGTTACAAAGAACCAATTCCTGTTCAAGAATAGATTAAGCATCTTTGTGCATTCTTATTATGTTGATTAATGCAGATTGTGGATTGATAATTTAATTGAAGTAAAAGTACTACATCAATTTGGCGTCGTTGCCCATTTGCATTCAATTTGACTATTAGGATTTCAACTTCGCTTGAGCCTATTCATTTTATTTACAATGTTACTTACTTTGTTTGCTTTAGTGGTTTGAATTCTCTTTTGCAAGGTGTATGAACCTGAGAAGTCAAGGCCAAGCAGACTTGATTGAGCGGGTTGACGACATCTACCGTTTAGAGCGAGAGAATCGCCGGTTAGCAAGACACATTATGGACAACAATCCACCTCCTCCTGCTGTTCATAATGGAAATGACCAGCCCAATGATGATAAGAGTTCCTCACCATGTACCAAGACAAGCTCCTCTCATTGGAGCCTATGATGCATCAAATGTCAATGGACATAGAACTGGTATTAGAGCTCCACCAGTTGAGAAAAATCACTTTGAGATCAAAGCCAGTCTTATCAACATGGTGCAAGGATCAAAATTTCATGGTTTGGCAATGGAAGACCCCCTTGATCACTTAGATCAATTTGATAGGTTTTGTGGGACTGTTAAGATCAATGGTATCTCTGAAGATGCCTTCAAGCTTCGCCTCTTCCCATTCTCTCTTGGTGATAAGGCTCACATTTGGGAGAAGAATTTGCCTTACAACACCATTACCTCTTGGGATCAATGTAAGAAGGCTTTCCTCTCAAAATTCTTCTCTACTACAAGAACAACAAGGTTTAGAAATGAGATATCAAGCTTTTCTCAAAAGGGAAATGAGAGTTTTTGTGAAGCATGGGAAAGATTCAAGGGGTACATCTCTCAATGTCCACATCATGGTTTCTCCAAGGAGTCACAATTGAGTACACTCTATAGAGGAGTTTTTCCTAAGTATAGGATGCTACTTGATACAACAAGCAATGGGAACTTCTTGGGTCAAAATGCTGAACATGGAATGTTGTTGGTTGAAAATCTTGCTCAAAGTGATGGGAACTATGGAGAAGATTATGATAGAACTCCAAGGGACTATATTTATATGAATGAGCAGCACCGCAAGGAGATCAAGGCTTTGAATAACAAGATGGATAAGATGCTTAGTGCCAATCAAAAGCAAGTTCACTTTGTCAATGATTGTGAACTTTATCAAGAGGGCATGGAAGCTTGTGTTGAAGGTCAAGAAGAAGTCAACTATGTAGGTGGCCAAGGCTATAACAAGTTCAATCCTAATTACCGCAACCACCCAAACCTCTCTTACCGCAGCACCAATGTGGAGATCCCACAAGATCAGACTTATCCACCACAAAAGCCTCCTTGTTTTCCTTCACAACCAAACTATCAACCTAAACCTCAAGGGAACTATCATGCTAAGCCTCAAACTTATTCCCAACCTCAGCAACAAATGAATGCACCACACCCTCAAGGTCAAGGAGATGACACAAATGCTCTTCTAAGATAAATTCTAGAAGGCCAAGGGAGAAATGCCATTGAACTTGCCACACAAATGAAGAACATGCACCACAAAGTTGAGAATGTTTATGGTGAGTTAAATTCTAAGATTGAGAGGTTGCAAACACAGGTTCAGAGCCACGCTTCATCATCTTCACCAAGACAAATGGGTTCCTTACCAGGAAAACCAGAACCAAACCCCAAAGAATACATCAATGCCATAATGCTGAGAAGTTGTAAGCAACTACCTACCAATGAGCTCAATAGGGACATTGAGACTAAAGGAGGGGAGGTAATGGTTGAGATTGAAGATGAGGATGAGTTGATAGTGAAAGACTTGGGTAAAGACAAACAAGCTGATGAAGTTGTGGTTGACAAAGGCAAGAGTAAAGTGGTTGAGGAACCAAACCAAGACAACACCATTGATGAAGCTTTCAAGAAGAGTAAGGAGATTTCCAAGGAGACTCTATTTGTGCCTCCACCTTATGAGCCAAGACTATCATTTCCTGGTAGGTTTAAGAAGCAACAAGTAGACAAGTATAAAGCTATGTTTGATGCTCAAATGAAAGATGTTGCCATCACAATGCCAATCATTGATGCATTTTTGCTGAATCCATCATACAACAAGTTCCTCAAAGATGCAGTTATGGAGAAGAAGAAAGCTCTTCAAGGAATGGTATTCTTAACCCATGAGTGTAGTGTTATCATTCAAAACAAGGTAGTAGCAAAGAAGCTTGAAGATCCTGGTAGCTTCACTCTCCTTTGTACACTTGGACCCTTATCTTTTAGTCACTGTTTGTGTGACCTTGGATCTAGTGTGAGCTTGATGCCTCTCTCAGTTGCCAAAAGACTAGGTTTCACTCACTACAAGAAGTGTATGATCACCCTTGTTCTTGCGGATAGGTCAGTTAGAACACTAGTAGGAGTGCTTGAAGACTTACCGGTGATGATTGGTCATTTTGAGATCCCAACAGACTTTGTTGTGCTTGAAATGGATGAAGAACCAAATGATCCACTAATCTTGGGGAGACCATTTTTAAGAACTGCAGGAACAATGATTGATGTGAAGAGTGGGAAGATTCAATTGAATTTGGGAAAGGAAGCCTTGACCTTTGACATTAACAATATGATGAGGAAGCCTACAATTGATGGTCAAGTTTTCTACATTGAGAAGATGGAAGCTTTAGCTGATGAGCTTTTGGAGGAATTTGCCATAGAGGATGAGCTCCAAAGCACTTTGACAGTTAAACAAGGAGAGTTTGGTTTACTAAAGGAAAATAGTGAAGGGTATGAAAAGATTCTTGACTCTCGCAAGCCCTCTAGTAATGATGGAAGCTTCCTTGAGTTGAAAGAGCAAATGGTGTGTTCAGTTGAAGTTCACTCAAATGAAGATTGGAGTGAGCTTAAGGCACCCAAGATTGAACTTAAACCACTCCCTAAGGGGCTAAGGTATGCTTTTCTAGGTAAAAACTCTACTTATCCTGTCATTATCAATGAAGAACTTAGTGACCAAGAA
>NC_025694.1:19554862-19559967 GCF_000633955.1 Camelina sativa | reverse complement strand
AAGGGAGAAATGCCATTGAACTTGCCACACAAATGAAGAACATGCACCACAAAGTTGAGAATGTTTATGGTGAGTTAAATTCTAAGATTGAGAGGTTGCAAACACAGGTTCAGAGCCACGCTTCATCATCTTCACCAAGACAAATGGGTTCCTTACCAGGAAAACCAGAACCAAACCCCAAAGAATACATCAATGCCATAATGCTGAGAAGTTGTAAGCAACTACCTACCAATGAGCTCAATAGGGACATTGAGACTAAAGGAGGGGAGGTAATGGTTGAGATTGAAGATGAGGATGAGTTGATAGTGAAAGACTTGGGTAAAGACAAACAAGCTGATGAAGTTGTGGTTGACAAAGGCAAGAGTAAAGTGGTTGAGGAACCAAACCAAGACAACACCATTGATGAAGCTTTCAAGAAGAGTAAGGAGATTTCCAAGGAGACTCTATTTGTGCCTCCACCTTATGAGCCAAGACTATCATTTCCTGGTAGGTTTAAGAAGCAACAAGTAGACAAGTATAAAGCTATGTTTGATGCTCAAATGAAAGATGTTGCCATCACAATGCCAATCATTGATGCATTTTTGCTGAATCCATCATACAACAAGTTCCTCAAAGATGCAGTTATGGAGAAGAAGAAAGCTCTTCAAGGAATGGTATTCTTAACCCATGAGTGTAGTGTTATCATTCAAAACAAGGTAGTAGCAAAGAAGCTTGAAGATCCTGGTAGCTTCACTCTCCTTTGTACACTTGGACCCTTATCTTTTAGTCACTGTTTGTGTGACCTTGGATCTAGTGTGAGCTTGATGCCTCTCTCAGTTGCCAAAAGACTAGGTTTCACTCACTACAAGAAGTGTATGATCACCCTTGTTCTTGCGGATAGGTCAGTTAGAACACTAGTAGGAGTGCTTGAAGACTTACCGGTGATGATTGGTCATTTTGAGATCCCAACAGACTTTGTTGTGCTTGAAATGGATGAAGAACCAAATGATCCACTAATCTTGGGGAGACCATTTTTAAGAACTGCAGGAACAATGATTGATGTGAAGAGTGGGAAGATTCAATTGAATTTGGGAAAGGAAGCCTTGACCTTTGACATTAACAATATGATGAGGAAGCCTACAATTGATGGTCAAGTTTTCTACATTGAGAAGATGGAAGCTTTAGCTGATGAGCTTTTGGAGGAATTTGCCATAGAGGATGAGCTCCAAAGCACTTTGACAGTTAAACAAGGAGAGTTTGGTTTACTAAAGGAAAATAGTGAAGGGTATGAAAAGATTCTTGACTCTCGCAAGCCCTCTAGTAATGATGGAAGCTTCCTTGAGTTGAAAGAGCAAATGGTGTGTTCAGTTGAAGTTCACTCAAATGAAGATTGGAGTGAGCTTAAGGCACCCAAGATTGAACTTAAACCACTCCCTAAGGGGCTAAGGTATGCTTTTCTAGGTAAAAACTCTACTTATCCTGTCATTATCAATGAAGAACTTAGTGACCAAGAAACTATTACTCTTCTAGGTGAATTAAAAAATTATAGAAGAGCTATTGGTTATTCACTTGATGATATCAAAGGAATTTCTGAAACTCTTTGCATCCATAGAATTCATTTAGATGATGAATCAATGACTTCCATTGAACCACAAAGAAGGTTAAACCCTAACTTAAGAGATGTGGTGAGGAAAGAGATTCTTAAGCTCCTTGATGTTGGTATCATATATCCTATATCGGATAGTACATGGGTTTCACCTGTACATGTGGTGCCAAAGAAAGGAGGAGTTACTGTTGTTAAGAATGATAAAGATGAGCTAATTTCTACTAGAACTATAACTGGACATCGCATGTGTATTGATTATAGGAGACTTAATGCTGCATCTAGAAAATATCACTTTCGTTTACTATTTATTGATCAAATGTTAGAGAGGCTTGCTAGTCACACTCATTATTGCTTTCTTGATGGGTATTCTGGTTTCTTTCAAATCCCCATACATCCCAATGATCAAGAAAATACTACTTTCACATGTCCCTATGGTTCTTTTGCTTATAGAAGGATGTCATTTGGATTATGTAATGCTCCAGCTATTTTCCAAAGATGCATGATGTCAATTTTTTCTGACCTAATTGTGGATGTAGTGGAGGTTTTCATGGATGACTTCTCTGTCTATGGAGATTCTTTTTATGGTTGTCTTTCTAATTTGTGCAGGGTCTTAAAGAGATGTGAGGAAACAAATTTGGTTTTAAATTGGGAGAAGTGTCACTTCATGGTGAAAGAAGGAATTGTGTTGGGACATAAGATTTCAGAAAAAGGCATTGAAGTTGATAGAGCTAAGATTGATGTGATGACCAATCTATCACCACCAAATTCAGTCAAGGGGATAAGAAGTTTTTTTGGGCCATGTTGGATTCTATAGAAGGTTCATTAAAGACTTCTCAAAGATAGCTAGACCTCTCACAAGATTGTTGTGTAAAGAAGTTGACTTTGAGTTTGATGAAGAGTGTTTTCAAGCTTTCAAGAAGATAAAGGAAGAATTGGTTAGTGCTCCAATAGTTCAGCCCCAGACTGGAATTTACCATTTGAAATCATGTGTGATGCTAGTGACTATGCAGTTGGAGCAGTACTTGGTCAAAGAAAAAGACAAGAAGCTTCATGTGATATACTATGCAATCAGAACCTTGGATGAAGCTCAAACCAAGTATGCTACAACAGAGAAAGAGCTTCTAGCTATTGTCTTTGCATTTAAAAAGTTCAGGTCATACTGATCATGCAGCATTGAGATATCTTTTAGCAAAGAAGGATGCTAAACCAAGGATTTTGAGATGGATATTGCTACTTCAAGAGTTTGATTTGGAGATTAAAGACAAGAAGGGTATTGAGAATGGAGTAGCTGATCATCTATCAAGGTTAAGGATTGACAATGAAATCTGATAACTCTCTAATTTATATGTTTTTAGCATCCTTTTTGTCCATATTTTGCATTGTTCATACCTCTAACTTAGCATTTTTAGGTCATTAACTGTAGAAATTCACTTTTAGACCATTTAGGGTGTTGCATTTCTGCATTTGCATATTTTGGATGAAAACAGGTGCTAAATGGCCAAAAATGGGGGGAAACAAGGACAATCCGAGTATGTACCCGAAGGAGCCATCGAGCTGCAAGAACAAGTCCGAACCCCAACACGATCGAGGAGGATCCGAGAGCATGAAGAACAACCCGAAGGTCCACCGGAGGAGTAACCCGACTTCACCGTCGTGTACCCCATCGAGTAGACCATCAGGCAGGTATGGGAAGCTAGGTCAAAAGGGTTTCCATATATAAACCTCCTCCTCTCCTAGCTCGCAGGGGAGCACGCCGCAGACCCTCAAACCAGAGAGCGAGAGCTTCTCTGAGAGAACTGGGCGACTCAAACATTTTCCTTTTCGTTTTGCATTTTTATTTTCATAGTTTTTATAGTTTTCTTAGATTTCTATCTTGTACTCTTTCTACTCTACTCTATCTTTTAATACAATGCAATTTTCATTCATTTTCGTTATTTTGTTCATTGTTCTCATGTCCGAGTAGTGTAGTAAAGTTTCTAGGGATGGGATAGATGATTTTGTGTTCTCGATCGGTTAGGATGCCTTAGTTTGATTGTAAATGATTGATAGATTTCCTTCTAGGTTGGTGTTCTTAATGTTGTCAACAGACCGAGAGGTTGAGATTAGATCTAGGGCGTTTCAGCGACCGAGAGGTGTAGATGAGATGCGTGAATTTGCTAGAGGTTTACTTGACTCTGAGTAAGGGATTAGATGAGTTTGAGTTTACTGACAATAATGAATCGTTCTTAATGCCTCCTTGTTCATATTGCTAGTGCGAGAGTGTGGTAAGTGATCAAGGTTGATTGTTGCTAGTGCGAGAGTGTGGTGACAAGGTTTTAGAGATTCATTTTCTAGGAAATAATTGCTTGAGGCATGTAAGGCATCTGTACTGGTCTAGAATACTTAGGATTCGATTACCCCATCCTTAGGAGCTTTCGTATTTTATTTGTTTACATTTTCTTTACTTACTCGACCACTTACCCGATCAGGTACACGATAACCTGCATCGAGTAATACCTCGAGCTGTTCATATCTCATTTGCTTACTCGATCACCCCACTCGATCATGTACTCGACTGCTTGCATCGAGTGCTTAGGTCGTGTGGTTTCTTTGTTTATATTCCTTTCTTTTATTTATTTTAGGACTGTTAGAACAAAAACCCTATCTGCTAGGCTTGACTTGTATTGTCCTGATCATATCCTTCCTGCTAGCAATAAACAACCATTTGGATTGATAACCCTTTGTACCACAACTGCATAGGGAATTGATACCCTTGGTGAAAACCCAACTATCAAAATCCCAATCAATGATGCACTTCCTGAAGAGCAGATAATGGCAATCCAACTCCTTGACAAGAGCCATGAGACTTGGAAAAAGCTTGTAGAAGTCATGAGGTTGGAAGAGAATGGCCCTTGGTATGCTGATTTGATGTGATCCTCCCAAGGAATCGACGCTCTAAGGTAGGTAAACTGATATCCTAGAACTCCGATGGCTCGCGAAGCTGGATGATAAGGCGTGAGATAAACTCGAAAATCCTTATGCCCCAAACTCTCTTAAAAAAAACCAAACAAAGCAAGGCGGTGGAACTTTAGATAGAAGCTTTGCGGGGACAGATTACAAGGCGTGAGACGAATCCTGAAAATGCTTGTGCCCTAGACTCTCTTGTAACGACTCTTCAATCTTCAGCTAGTGAATGGCAACGTCAAGTGCTGCGGAATCACTTGATATACCGAAAACTCTTTGATGTAGCCCACCAAGGAGAAAGAACAAGTTCCAAAGGAACAAAGGAGTTTACCACTCTCAAATAAAAGATAAAAGATTTCTTGATTGAATGATTTTCTCAAATGAGATTACATGTGTTTATATAGGGATAGAAAACTTGGTCACAAAGCCAAGTATTGATTATTCTTGAAACTAAAAACATTAAAAATACTAAGTTGAATGAAGACCAAACTCTTGGTGCATGTTTCCTTCCTCTAAAGTGATTTTTGGTGCATGTATCTCTTATTTTCGTCACTCTTCTTAGACCACAAAATAAAGT
>NC_025694.1:19550495-19553686 GCF_000633955.1 Camelina sativa | reverse complement strand
AACAAGGTCTTTGAGAGTCTTCTTAAGAAGCATGGAGTGAAGCATAAGGTTGCTACACCTTACCATCCCTTAACTAGTGGTTNTGGGCTTGTATTAGGCTCAAAGTGGACTGGACTTGATAGATATCATCCCTAATACAATTTACCATGTTCTCTTTGCTCCAAATGTCTTCAAATATCAATTGAACAGCTCCAACAAGCTGTTTGGTCTTTGCCCTTGTCATTGGTCCAACAGGTACAAGCATAGCATCCTCAGGAACAAGCTCAGCTTCCACTTGATCATCTTCATTGCTTCCCATTATCATATCATGTTTATGTTAACTATCTTGCTTGTGGTCTTGAGCCACCAAATTTAGTTGGTTATGCAAGGAAAAAGTTCTTCAGGGACATCAACAACTACTATTGGGATGCACCTTACCTCTATACTCTTTGTAAGGACAAGATTTATAGAAGATGTGTCGCCAAAGAAGAGATAGAAGGTTTAGTAGAACTTTGTCATGGAGCAGCCTATGGAGGTCATTTTGCTACATTCAAGACAGTCACAAAGATTCTTCAAGCTGGTTTGTGGTGGCCAACTATGTTCAAGGACACTCAAGAGATCATCTCCAAGTGTGAATCATGTCAAAGAAAAGGCAACATTAGCAGGAGGAATGAAATGCCACAAACTCCTATCTTAGAGGTTGAAGTGTTTGATGTATGGGGTATTGACTTCATGGGACCATTTCCTTCTTCATATGGTAACAATTACATACTTGTGGCTGTTGATTATGTCTCTAAATGGGTGGAAGTCATAGCTAGTCCTACCAATGATGCAAAGGTAGTGTTGAAGTTGTCNACAGGTACAAGCATAGCATCCTCAGGAACAAGCTCAGCTTCCACTTGATCATCTTCATTGCTTCCCATTATCATATCATGTTTATGTTAACTATCTTGCTTGTGGTCTTGAGCCACCAAATTTAGTTGGTTATGCAAGGAAAAAGTTCTTCAGGGACATCAACAACTACTATTGGGATGCACCTTACCTCTATACTCTTTGTAAGGACAAGATTTATAGAAGATGTGTCGCCAAAGAAGAGATAGAAGGTTTAGTAGAACTTTGTCATGGAGCAGCCTATGGAGGTCATTTTGCTACATTCAAGACAGTCACAAAGATTCTTCAAGCTGGTTTGTGGTGGCCAACTATGTTCAAGGACACTCAAGAGATCATCTCCAAGTGTGAATCATGTCAAAGAAAAGGCAACATTAGCAGGAGGAATGAAATGCCACAAACTCCTATCTTAGAGGTTGAAGTGTTTGATGTATGGGGTATTGACTTCATGGGACCATTTCCTTCTTCATATGGTAACAATTACATACTTGTGGCTGTTGATTATGTCTCTAAATGGGTGGAAGTCATAGCTAGTCCTACCAATGATGCAAAGGTAGTGTTGAAGTTGTCCAAGACAATCATTTTTCCAAGGTTTGGTATTCCAAGAGTGGTCATTAGTGATGGAGGAAAACACTTTGTAAACAAGGTCTTTGAGAGTCTTCTTAAGAAGCATGGAGTGAAGCATAAGGTTGCTACACCTTACCATCCCTTAACTAGTGGTTAGGTTGAGATTTCAAACAGGGAAATCAAATCAATTCTTGAGAAAACAGTTGGTATCACAAGGAAGGATTGGGAAAAGAAGTTGGATGATGCTCTATGGGCATATAGAACTGCCTACAAGACACCAATTGGAACCACTCCATTCAACCTTCTCTATGGAATGTCTTGTCATTTGCCAGTTGAGTTAGAGTATAAGGCAATGTGGGCAGTCAAGCTTCTTAACTTTGATAACAAGAATGCTCATGAGAAACGTTTGGTACAATTGAATGAGTTAGAGGAAATCTGCCTTGAAGCTTATGAGAGTTCAAAGATCTACAAGGAGAAGACAAAAGCATTCCATGACAAGAGAATTCTTCCAAGGGTTTTCAAGGAAGGAAATTTGGTGTTGTTGTTCAATTCCCGCTTGAAGCTATTCTCGGGAAAGCTCAAGTCCCGCTGGTCAGGACCATTCAAGATCAAGGAGGTTAGACCTTATGGAGCCTTGGTGTTGCTGAACAAGGCTGGAAAAGAGTTTGTGGTTAATGGTCTGAGGTTGAAGCACTACTTGGCTAATGATTTCATTGAGAAGGGAACAACAATTTCCCTCTCAGAACCTCAAGGCGCCTAAGCGGTGCAGAGACGTCAAGCTTAGAGACATAAAAAAAGCGCACTTGGGAGGCATTCCCATGGTATCCTTATGTATATATCTTCTTAATTTCTTTTAGTTAGTGTGTTTTTGTGTTTGGAAAATTATAGGAGACGTGTGTGGATTCAGTTCTTAAACAGATGGAGTTAGCGGCCAAGTGAATCGGTTAAGTGGAAATGTCATCGGTTCAAGCTTTCGGCCAAACCTAGGCCGTGTCAAGCGGAGCGTTTTTGATCAGGAACCATTAGCAGCCAGGGCACGCGGTCAAGCCATGGCTGTGTGAGAAAATCGGTCTAGACCATCGGCCAGGTCGTGGCCGAGTGGAGAGTTGAAGATTTTGGTCAGGAGCTACCCGCGGTCTAGACAATCGGCCAGGTGAAGGCCGAGTGAAACATTGGGGACTTTGATCAGGAACCATTAGCGGCCAGGGCACGCGGTCAAGCCACCGTTGTAACGCCCCCGAACCGTTCTATAACCACGCAGGTCATTGGACAGCCACGGGACGCTACGATGGGAACTGTACCGAGGTGATCCAGTCGAGGGACGGAAGCTGCAGACTTCCCGACCGGTCCTCCCTGGCACAATTCCACCCGCAACCGAGACTGCTTAGGCTTTGCAACCCTTGTGGCCTGGTGCGTTGTGTTGACCCGAACAAGGCCGAGTACCATTTGCAAACTTGCCATGCTTTTCCCGAAAACCGAATATATTACTTCAATAGTTTATTACATTTAAAATAAATCATTAAAGCAATACATAGAGATAGTCGGAAAATTTATCATAAATTACTTATGAAAATATAGGGTTTTTACAAAGAACACAAGAAAATCCCTATCCGGTACCCTAACGTTTGCTCCAGCTCTAGACTTACTTAGGCTTCCTGCAAAACAACAATATTATCATGAGTAATCTAAGATTACTCAGTGAGCCTGGGTACCCCTTTATCCTAAACAGGATTCTACTTCCCAACCCGACTACCCCA
>NC_025694.1:19547121-19549414 GCF_000633955.1 Camelina sativa | reverse complement strand
ATTACTCAGTGAGCCTGGGTACCCCTTTATCCTAAACAGGATTCTACTTCCCAACCCGACTACCCCAGCAAGGTAATAAACAAGCAAGCGAGCTATCACAGCAGCTAAACCAACTAGCAAATAAACACAGCCAAAAATCAAAGCAACGCAACAGAAACAATAGCGGAAGCAAAAATAAACCGTACACAAGTGAGAGAGATTAGATCACTACGACTCGACTCGAACGATCTAGACTCGCTACTCACAGAGAAAGATGACTAAAGGTGCAAGGACTGCTCGTAAGCATGCTCACTTGGACACAATAGACTCTTAACTCTTACACGACTCGCAAGGACGACTAGTATAAACAAGAAACACTTGAAATACGCTAGACTCCTTAACCTTACTACACAAAGACATCTAGAATACTACAAGGATCGCTTGGAATACCCTAGACTCTTTTCACCTAAGGGCCCTCGATAATCTGTTCCGGTTCCATACCATCCCCCATGCCGAGACCACAAAGTTCACCAGCAATGAGCCCGTAATTATGCTACATCGTCATGTAGCGGTCACGCTAGTAGCTAGCTAGCCGTGACAGTGTCCCCGCGTGAGTGGTCGTCGGGAACTCACGCGTGACAACCGCATTTTGGAAACAGATATCGACTTCTATTCTAGCTAAGACTCGAGAAACAGATTCAAGAGACTAAGCTAAAATAAAACACACAACAATTCAAGCAATGCTAGGTCAAGCAAACAAGCATGAACTCAAGCAAGAATTACAGCATACATTAATCAACAAGGAGCAAGAATATAATCAAGAACCTTAAGATTATTCTACATGCATGCAACCAAATTAAGCGACTTAGGCAAAATAAATGCAACAAGTCCTAATACGCATGCAACCAATTGATTTAACCATTTTAAATCCTTAAGCCCCAAATTACACATGCAAGGTCATTTTAATTTAACCTACTGAATCCTTTTAGTCCGATTAAGTGTGCATGGCCATTTCAATTTAAACTCATAAATCTTCTTGTCCGATTTAACATGCAAGTTCATTTCGGTTTAACCAATTAAGTCCTTCATAATTCGCTAAGCCTTTAAGCTAATTTCCCGCGAATTTACGCAATAATAAAACAAATGAACTTCGCCAATTTCAATCATGCATGCAATCCTCTTAACCAGATTTTAAGTGTCCATCTTACTTAAAATGCAACCAAATTCATTGCGCATGGTGATTCATGTTAGATGTGCATTTAAACATTTCACTAACATGATTCCTACCATATTACGCATGCATCCAATTTAAACCAGTTCTTCATGCATATAACCTACATGCATTACTACAGAATTCTCATGCACATGGTTATCTTCTCATAAAGCCTACCATGAACCGCATGCAACAAAATTAAACTAATTTTACATGCATGCATTACCGCAGTACTCACCTACATGCACTACCGCAGAACTCACCTACATGCACTACCGCAGAACTCACCTACATGCACTACCGCAGAACTCACCTTTTTACGCGTTGATGTTCGCCGGACTTCACCGCACCACTCGATCAGACAATCTTCGCGACAACCGCTTCTCGCTCTCGTCCTTACTCAACCGTACCGCGTCTCGCTTCGTGGTCCGGAACCGCCAACTCGTCCGCGGCCTTCTTCGATCACAAGATACGTCTCGCTCTTGATCTTTCTTTCTCGTCACTAACTCCGGTTCTTTTCGACGATCTCTTCGACCAAACTCCGTCCTTTAACGATGGGTTCTTCGACAAGATCTCCTTCTTCTTCTCGAGATTTCTTTTGACAAGACTCCTTCTCTTGAATGTCTCGTTCTCGACACAACTCCTTCTCTCCTCGGTCTTCTCTCGGCGAACGTTTATGATCTCTTTCTCGATCTCTCCCTCGGTCTTCTCGACAGTTACTCACGGTCTCTCTCTCGATTTTTAGAGAAAACACAACTTTGGATGCGTGAGAAATTTGAGAGCAAAAGGAAGAAAATGATCAAATGAAGTCGCGAGTCACTTATTTATAGGCGCGATTCTTCTTCCTTCTTCTTTAGTGCGATTCGACAAGTGTCTCCCTCTTTGCTTGCATGTGGCGCGTGTAATTCACCACCCAATTAGCTTGCGACACTCCATGAAAAACACCAAAACTATCTCTGCATGAATGCATGCAACGGGATTGGTCAGTTTTCGCAAAGCGTACGTCTCCTCCTTTTTCCGACAGAATGCGTCCCTTCGTCCAGCGTCCTCGTCCGTTCTCGACCTTTCTTGTCTCGCCCGGTACGTCTCGGTCAACATGGC
>NC_025694.1:19542072-19545564 GCF_000633955.1 Camelina sativa | reverse complement strand
CGTCGATACTTCATGACATTTATGTCTCCGCTTTGTGGTTATCATCACATTGACAGCTTTATTGAGATCCTCCTTCCCTTCGATAATTCATCTTCGTAGTCTCACTTCATATTTATACCACCGTTTGCTTACTTCATACTTATACCACCGCTTGTATTCTTTACTTCTCTTTCTTCAGCTTTTCTCGGCTGTTCTCTTTTCTCCGTACTATAACTTGGTTCACTCCACCATCTTGATATGCTCCTCCTACGACTTTGTATTTTCTCCTTTCTTGATCACAACATTTTTGCTCCTCCGGCTCCTCCGGCTCCTTAGGTTTTCAACTCCTTCAACTTCCTTAATTTCACATTCTACATAGTTCCTCCTTTGGTTCTCTTGGTCTTCATACCTTGGTCCGATATAATACCTTCTCCGATCTATTTGGTCTCATCTCCATATAATGGAACTTCCACATACTTGATTTATTTTGATCATTGGTCTTGATCACGCAGTCTTGGTTCCTACTAAATCAACTTTTTCAACTTCAATGTTGGTCTCCATCTCCCAACTTCTTTGGCCGTCTCCCATACTTCTTCTAGCTCTTTTGCTTATGAAGATTTGGTTGGATAACCTCACTTATCTCGCCACTTAACACCATAATGCTTTATCTTCTTCGTCATCATATCTTCCACACTTCGACGCTTTCTCTGCTCATCCACCAGGTTTGTCTTGAAAGATCCTTTCTGGTTTCTTCTTGCGTCTTCCTTCCCATTTAACTCTGGGATCACACATTACTTGTCGCACTTTCTTGGTCATAATTGATCTGACCTTCTCATTTTGTTTCGCCACTTTCGATTGATTTATACCGCTCTTTCTCTCTTTTAATTTCTTGTGATTCGCCTTATTCTCCTCAGACATTGTTCTTCTTCTTTCGATTCTTAACCCAAACTGGCTGCCCTGCCTTGGTTAAACTTTCTTGAACTTTCTTGAGCTTCTTCTCTTTTGTCTGATCGCGCTTTGTGGTGACTTACGTGAATCCTCATCAACCGCACTGAAGCAATGCAAGCTAATTATGCAAATAATTAACTGTGCAACCTATAAAACTCAAGCAACAATCAAAGCAAGTAATTCAAACAAGCAAAGATTAGCAAGCAGTTAAATAGCAAACAAACACGGCTAAAGAACACAAAGTACTTAACAAAAGATACGAAGGTTCTACACCACTTAGCCGATAAACTTAAAGGGTTCGGATCCTAGACAAACACAACACAGGTTAGGTCTAGAAACATAAGAAAAACTATCCAACCCTTACACAAAATCCCAAAAGAAACTTCCCTTACTCCCCAAAGTCCTACTGGTCCTTGAGCCTAGTACACGCTTCGCAGGTGCACACACACTCTCTAGCTGGCTCATCAGGTGGCGGTTCAGCGGGAGACTCAGTTGAGGTAGAGGCAGCAGACATCGAGGTTCCAGCTTGGTTCGTCAGGTTCTCTTCTACTCGTTTGATTCGTCCTATCGGGTTCTCTCCTATCTCCACATGTCGACTAGATGGGGTCATCGTCTCTCGCACAGCTCGACACGAGCAGTTGAAAGTGTAATGCTCCGCGCTTCCACACTGCGCACATACGATTCGTTCTGGGATTGGCAAGTGTTGTGGTTTCATCCTCCAACAATGGTTGTTTAGATGCCCCGACATCCCACACGTATCACACGGCCTCGTGTATCTCATAAGATCTGGGTTTGGGCAGCGGTAGGCAAAGTGCCCTCGCATCCCGCACCACTCACATTCCACATTCATCGGGTCACACATGCGCCTCAACTCTGTTCTCCAACAATGCCTCGTCCAATGTCCGACTCCCTCGCACAACTCGCAGTAAGGCGTGTTCCGCATATGAACTTGATTCGGATAGACTACTCTCTTACGAGCAGTAGCCCTCACCCTCAGCCTTCCTCTCGGTTGATAGGTCACTGGCCGCGTCTCTGGCTGCTCCCTTGCCTGGAACTCTTGGTATGACATCCTCGCCCTCTTCAAACTCGAGCTATTCTCTCCTTCCTCAAACCTTATGTAGCTTCGGTTTAATCTTCTTAACTCATATGTTCTAGCCATCCTTTGCAAATCTCGGTCCATTGGTTCCTCTTCTTCTCCCGGTAATATCATCCGTAATGGTACAGCTCAGATGGGACTGTTACGCCTCAGCACAATCTGATTTGGCTCCGCTTGGTCCGGTACAACTTGGTCTCGATCATCTTGATCTCTCACAACTTGACTTGGTTCTCCTCGTTCTCTCACAGCATGACTAGATTCTCCTCGTTCTCTTACCACACGACTTGGTTCTCCTTGGTCTCTCGCAACTCGACCTGTACTAGTCCTCAATCTCGCGTCCTCTTCACGCTCCGTTCTCACATCATTTTCTTGATCTCGATCCCTTGGCATTGTATCATGATCAAACCTTGGTTCCACTATAAATGTTGGAATCCCCTCATCATCACTCGACAGAATATCGATCACTTCCACTTCTCAGGTCGCTGGTTCAACAGTTCTAGAATCTCCTTCGGTTGGATTCTCTTCTTCCTTGGTTTCCAGCACAAAAACTTCTCCATCGCCTTCGTCTGCTCTCTCCGGTGAACGCATCTCGTCCAACATGAGAAGGATCCTTGCAACCATCTCTGGCCTCTCCTCCGCAGGTTGCTCTCCACTAATGCCTCCAGTCTCGGGTACAACTCTTGCACCACTCGCAGCTCCTTCTTCCTCAGGCATATAGACGTCCGTCAAGAAGTTCAAAATCTTATCAATCGCCTCCGGGTACTCCCTCATGTAGTTCTCAGAGTTGATATCGTCGCCCTGATCCTCCACAAGATTCAACAGCAATTTATGTAGCTTGTCGGCGAGTTTCACCTCCGCCTCTCCATGATCTCCAATTGGAACAGTTTCAAACATTCCGTGCGCATCTATTCGCACTTGAAGACGACTTGATTCACCAATCTCGAACACAACCGTCTGGTCATCTTGATCCACTTCTTCGTCCGCTTCATCGGGACACTCGGACGGATCAGTCTCGATAGACATACTGTCCCCTTCTCCGATCAATTGCCAATCCACACTCCATGTGTTCGGATCTAATGGCTCCTGACTACTCTCTGACTCCGTCGACAAAAACCCATTGTGATGCCCACAATCCTCATGTCTCGGCCCCTCATCTCCTGAACCATCCCCGCAACCTGAATCACCTGAAGACATATAAAACCCACAAGAAAGAAGGTAAGATGCTTAGTCCATTCTAAGGTTCAACTTAAAACTAGACAAGCAAACGACCGGATAAAAGTTTTGTGTTTTTGCGACACATTTACTCGATAAATCTTTGAAATGCACAAGTGCACGCGGGTTCGAAAACACCGCTCTGATACCACCGTTGTAATGCCCCCGAACCGTTCTATAACCACGCAGGTCATTGAACAGCCATGGGATGCTACGATGGGAACTGTACCGAGGTGATCCAGTCGAGGGACGGAAGC
>NC_025694.1:19540867-19542012 GCF_000633955.1 Camelina sativa | reverse complement strand
AATGAAGTCGCGAGTCACTTATTTATAGGCGCGATTCTTCTTCCTTCTTCTTTAGTGCGATTCGACAAGTGTCTCCCTCTTTGCTTGCATGTGGCGCGTGTAATTCACCACCCAATTAGCTTGCGACACTCCATGAAAAACACCAAAACTATCTCTGCATGAATGCATGCAACGGGATTGGTCAGTTTTCGCAAAGCGTACGTCTCCTCCTTTTTCCGACAGAATGCGTCCCTTCGTCCAGCGTCCTCGTCCGTTCTCGACCTTTCTTGTCTCGCCCGGTACGTCTCGGTCAACATGGCTAGTACGTCCGGTGCTCGGCCATCACTCGGTCCGTCCTTACATCCTCAAANTCTTCTCGAGATTTCTTTTGACAAGACTCCTTCTCTTGAATGTCTCGTTCTCGACACAACTCCTTCTCTCCTCGGTCTTCTCTCGGCGAACGTTTATGATCTCTTTCTCGATCTCTCCCTCGGTCTTCTCGACAGTTACTCACGGTCTCTCTCTCGATTTTTAGAGAAAACACAACTTTGGATGCGTGAGAAATTTGAGAGCAAAAGGAAGAAAATGATCAAATGAAGTCGCGAGTCACTTATTTATAGGCGCGATTCTTCTTCCTTCTTCTTTAGTGCGATTCGACAAGTGTCTCCCTCTTTGCTTGCATGTGGCGCGTGTAATTCACCACCCAATTAGCTTGCGACACTCCATGAAAAACACCAAAACTATCTCTGCATGAATGCATGCAACGGGATTGGTCAGTTTTCGCAAAGCGTACGTCTCCTCCTTTTTCCGACAGAATGCGTCCCTTCGTCCAGCGTCCTCGTCCGTTCTCGACCTTTCTTGTCTCGCCCGGTACGTCTCGGTCAACATGGCCAGTACGTCCGGTGCTCGGCCATCACTCGGTCCGTCCTTACATCCTCAAATTTCCTTCGGCGTTCGTGTGGTACGTACGGTACACGTACGTCCGGTACAGTATATGGTACATGGTACATGGTACATGGTACCATCGGCCATTTTTTTGATCTGTGCAGAATCTCTCGGACATTCCTTCTGTACTTTTTCTATCTTCCCTCCTTGCCTTACTTTTACGCCCTTTTCAATCCTTTGGCCAGGGATTTTTATTTTGAAATTTACTTCTTGGTGAGGGT
>NC_025694.1:19509495-19540417 GCF_000633955.1 Camelina sativa | reverse complement strand
CCTACATGCACTACCGCAGAACTCACCTTTTTACGCGTTGATGTTCGCCGGACTTCACCGCACCACTCGATCAGACAATCTTCGCGACGACCGCTTCTCGCTCTCGTCCTTACTCAACCGTACCGCGTCTCGCTTCATGGTCCGGAACCGCCAACTCGTCCGCGGCCTTTTTCGATCACAAGATACGTCTCGCTCTTGATCTTTCTTTCTCGTCACTAACTCCGGTTCTTTTCGACGATCACTTCGACCAAACTCCGTCCTTTAACGATGGGTTCTTCGACAGGATCTCCTTCTTCTTCTCGAGATTTCTTTCGACAAGACTCCTTCTCTTGAATGTCTCGTTCTCGACACAACTCCTTCTCTCCTCGGTCTTCTCTCGGCGAACGTTTATGATCTCTTTCTCGATCTCTCCCTCGGTCTTCTCGACAGTTACTCACGGTCTCTCTCTCGATTTTTAGAGAAAACACAACTTTGGATGCGTGAGAAATTTGAGAGCAAAAGGAAGAAAATGATCAAATGAAGTCGCGAGTCACTTATTTATAGGCGCGATTCTTCTTCCTTCTTCTTTAGTGCGATTCGACAAGTGTCTCCCTCTTTGCTTGCATGTGGCGCGTGTAATTCACCACCCAATTAGCTTGCGACACTCCATGAAAAACACCAAAACTATCTCTGCATGAATGCATGCAACGGGATTGGTCAGTTTTCGCAAAGCGTACGTCTCCTCCTTTTTCCGACAGAATGCGTCCCTTCGTCCAGCGTCCTCGTCCGTTCTCGACCTTTCTTGTCTCGCCCGGTACGTCTCGGTCAACATGGCTAGTACGTCCGGTGCTCGGCCATCACTCGGTCCGTCCTTACATCCTCAAATTTCCTTTGGCGTTCGTGTGGTACGTACGGTACACGTACGTCCGGTACAGTATATGGTACATGGTACATGGTACATGGTACCATCGGCCATTTTTTTGATCTGTGCAGAATCTCTCGGACATTCCTTCTGTACTTTTTCTATCTTCCCTCCTTGCCTTACTTTTACGCCCTTTTCAATCCTTTGGCCAGGGATTTTTATTTTGAAATTTACTTCTTGGTGAGGGTCATTACAATGGCCGTGTGAGGAAATCGGTCTGGACCATTGGCCAGGTCGTGGCTGAGTGGAGAGTTGAAGATTTTGGTCAGGAACTACCCGCGGTCTAGGAAATCGGCCAGGTGAAGGCTGAGTGAAACATTGGGGACTTCGATCAGGGACAACCAGTGGGATGCGCAAGCGGCCAAACCATGGCCAAGTGAGCCATCGGCCCTGACCATCGGGGAAAAGGTGGTCGATCAAGCTCATCCAGGTAAGTCTCTTTCTTCTTCTCGGTTAGGTTTGGTTTAATCCCAGTAAACTGGTCTCAATTTCACCTAATTCTATTATATTTTGACCGGTTTACTACTATCCAAAACTCCTAAAACCCGACATTCTTCTCCTTCTTCCTACTTTGTCGATGTTCAAACTCCTAAACCCTTTAAGAACACAAAAATATTTGTATCTCTCTCATCTCTCAATCGATTTCAAAGATTTTTGGTGTGTTGGTTTCGGTTTTGCAAGCTCTTTTAATTACTTATAATCTCATCTGCTTGCTCTGCATCAATCCTCGTCGAAAACAAGGTAAGAACCAACCCTCTCTTCTAAAGTTTGAATCCAATAAGTGTGAGATTGGACTTTGCAGCTATTTATGTCTTGATTTTAGGTTGTTTAGTTAAATATTGATGCTAGCTAACTCCAATTTGGTTAGAATTTCTGGGCTTGCTGTTTAATTTCAAAATTTTGATTTTTGGGCACTTAGGGTTCTTGAGAATTGTTAAAATCTAAAATTTGGGGGAATTTGGGTTTTATTGTTTCTTTACCTTGTCTATGGAACAATGAATCAATCTGTACGAGACTAGCAAGTTTGTAGACCAATTGATCATGTTTGATGGTTTATTTAGTTCTTAAAATTCTTAAGAAGAAGTAATGTTGAGTTTGCTTATGGGCTTTATGCTTGAGTTGGTTCACATTTGTTCATTGGATCACTATGATTGATTTATATCAAAGATAATTAGCACTTTCTGGTTATGAATTCAAGTTGTTGCTCCTAGTGAGCATAACTAATATTTTTCAAGTGTTTTTGTATTTTTGGAAGGAATAATGGCTAGAACCAATTTGAGACCTGGATAAAAACAGACTAAGGGAAAGGAAGTTGTACAAAGGGCTGTTGAGAAGAAGAAGAAGAAGAAGGAAACTCAATCTAAGTCTTCACTTGGCACACAAAAAACTCTAACAAGCAAGAAGAAGAGTAAGGAAGTTGTGATTGAGGAATCTGGTTCAGAAGAAGGGGATATGAGTGAATCTGAATCTCCACCACCCAAAGCTGCTAAGGAAAAGCAAAATAAGCCATACAAGAAGAAGCCTACCTACTCCCAACTGATGCAGTGCCTTAAGAAGATCAAGTTTGCTCCAACTCGATACCCAGATCATGAATTCCTTCAAAATGCTGGACTTCTTGAAGATATGCAAACCATCTTCACATCTTTGGGATTAGGACAGTTGTTCAATATGGCTTTCCCCACATATGTTGAGCCAACTAGAGAGTTTCTTGCATCCTTGTCAGTGACCTATTATGAAGATGAGATGGTGGAGGCGGAAAATGATCTTGGAAATTTTGAATTTAAAGTACAAGGGAAGCATTACAAGATGACATTTGGAGAGTTAGGAGCTATATATGGTTTTCCACCAGGAACAAGGCTAGAGTACAACACTAACCCAAGGGAGTATGATTCTTTTTGGCAAGATATTGGTGTGGGGAATTACACTGTTGGTCAAATGAAAAACACAAGCATCATGCATCCTATAGTGAGATATGCTCACAAGGTTCTCTCTCACACTCTTTTTGCAAGAAGGGAGGCTTGAGGAGTTCTAACCAATAAGCTTGGCTGCCTTCTAGCAGGGTTACAGCCTTTCCTAAGAACCTACAAAGATAGGACTCCTCTATTTTCCAATGCTGAAGACACTTGTGTTGTTGCTGTCTTCCTCCACCAAATGCTTCACTACCAAGGTTGGGTTTGGACAACAACAGATAAGACTCATGTTCTAAGCATGGGTGGACTTGTCACTCCCATTTTACAATCAAAAGGAGTTGAGCTTGGTGAGTTTGACCATGGGATTGCAAGGCTTGATCCAGTCTACCTCAAGAAGACTAGTTATTTGGATGGCCAAACTGAGAAAGGTTTGTATGCATACTATGGTTACATCTTCAAGAGCATGCAAAAGAAGAGGCTCCTACTCCCTCAACAAGAGGTCACATCCCTTTATATCAGGTTTGTAATATGCTGCCACATTAAGGATGATCACCTCTACTCATTCAAGGATGATGGGCCAGTGATTCCAATAACAACTTCAAGGAAAGGGAGAAATCAAGCTGAAGACACTTCACAAGAAGCACCTCCCAGTCCAGTTTATGGGAGTGCTAGGTATGACTTCTAACCATTTGAAGAGGCCACTACAAACAAGTCTCTTAGAGAAGCCCACACCCACATTCACCTTCTCTAAAGATTTGTTAAATGGCAAAGAAAGACCATAAAGAAGCTGGTAAAAGGAGTGAAGAGTTTGAACAAAAGGTTGAGCATGTGGAGGGAAGACTTAACATTGCAAGTACTTCAAGCCCAAACCCTGAAGTTGTAGTGAATTCAAGAGAAGAGCACGCTGATGTGGTTGAGGATGAGTTGGAAAGACACTCATTCCATGGTGAAGCTAGTAATGCCATTGGTTTCTATGACCCACCAAGAGATTCAGCATATGAGAGGAGACAAAGATGGAAGAGAAGGGCTGAGAATTCTTCCACACCATGCACTAGTAACTCCTCCTACTCTCTTGACTCCTCCATGAACTAGAGGTACACTCCAAGTCCTTGTACATAGAGTCTTTTCTCATTTTTCATCTTTATTTTTCTTGTTAACCTTTTTTCCCGGCTTTTCTCACATTGAGACGGTGTGAATTAAGTTTGGGGGAGGGATTTACCATCTAACATTGTGTTTTGTTTGATTTCCATTCTTAGTGTCATGCATTTGTTAATAGATATGTTTTGAGAAAAATCAAAAAAAAAAAATTGAAAATTTTAAAAACCCAAAAAAATGCATGTAGCTTTGCATATTCATTTTTGTATTTAGGATTGAGTCTAGAAGCATTTAGCATGCATTTGCATTCGGGATAATGATGAAGTTGCCTTGTAAAACTAGAGACTTAGGATTGAACCCACAGCTCTCATTTATAGTTCATTGGTGCTTGTTTGATCTTTGGGGAAAAATGAAGAGTCTAAGCTTAAGCAATTTGTTACTTGAAAGCAATTTGTTACTTGAAAGCACTTTCTTCTAGTGTAAAGCTTGCATGATCATTGTTTCATATGGACTATGAATACTAGCTCATGGAAATTTCATTTANAAGTCTCTAAGAATGAAAAGAGAAAGAAATGTCTAGTTGTTGTCTCCTACAAAATTTTTATAAAAAAAAAAAAGAGAATGCTAAAACATAGTTTAATAAGAATGGGAGTTCAACAAGAGAAGTTCAAAGAAGTANCCAATCTCTTGCCATACCTTTGAACACCAACCCTTTTCTTTCAAGCCTTGTGTTGATTTGTTGAGTGAGGACTTTTTGTTGATAATGCTATAGGTTGTGAAGCCTTGAGAGTATTGAGAATGACAAAGAACTGGCTCTTGTTTGAGCTAGGTTGGGAATTNAAGAAAAGAAAGGGGTTTGAGTTGAATCAAGTTGAGTTTTTGGGTTTGAGAGAAAGAAAAGAAGAATGAGAAAAAGGGTAGAAAAGCTTTTAGGTGGGAAGAACATCAAGAGCTAAGCTTTGTATGCCCAAATTATTCTCAGTCTTAGATAGATTTCACAACTATCTAGCATTCCTCTTTGTTTGAGAGTAAACCACCCAAAAGCACCATTTCCAACTTTATAAAAATCCTTTCCCTTAAACCAATTGAACTTGATTTATTTTCCATTTGAAAGATCAAACCAAACACTTTAATGAATGTGAAAGAGATGTTCAATAGGATTGCAAGTCTTTACCAATAGATAGAAGGTGAACTAGAGCGGTGCCTTGTGATAAGCACTAGAAAAATATTTGTAAGCACTTTGATTGATCTTAGCACCATTGCATTACATTTAAGGACTGTATTTGAATCCTTTGTTGATACTTTTTGGTTCTGAATCCCTTTTACAAACCTCTCTCTCTCACTATTGTTTGGTTCTTGCTTGAGGACTAGCAAGAGATAAGTTTGGGGGAGTTGATATCTTGTGTTTTTGTTGGGTTTTAAGCCTTGTTTTTGCATAGTTTTGTTGCATAATCTTGTCATTTTAGGTTGTTTTAGGAGCATATGCATCTAGTGTCTCATTTCTCAGGTTCTTGGAGTAATCTCACTACATTTGGAGCATTTGGACTTATTTTGGTGCAAAGAAGCAAGAAGATTGGAGTTAGAGAAGTGACTTGGACAGGAGCTAGCCGCGGTCAAGACCATCGGCCAAACCATGGCCGTAGGAGACCATCGAGCACCACCATCGGCCAAGAGTAGACCGATCGAACTCATCTGTACTGCGGACAGGAACCACCAGTGGTCAAGGCCATCGGCCAAGAGTAGGCCGATCGAACTTACTTGGACCACAAAAAGGAGACACCAGCGGCCACCACCATCGGCCAAAGTGTGCTCGGCTGTCCCAATCGGCCATCTCAATCGGTCCAAGCTTGCTCGGTTCACCTAAGTCCACACTTGTTTTAGTTTTAATTCGGGTTTGACCCATTTTGTTTTGGGTTGACCCGGGTCCTTTTCTGTTTTCCTATAAATACTCTAACCCTATTAAAGGGAGACTTATCTTTTGTTTATCTCTTGTTTAGCAGCCACTTAGGGTTCTTAAGCCTATCTACTCTTGGTTTGTTGAATGATTGAGTACTTCTAAGTTCTTAATAGCAATTTCTCTTTCAAATCTCTTAATCTATAACCTCTTATTATGATTTCACAAAGATCAAACCATTTCCTTTGTGTGATCATGATGATGAATGAGTAGATCTTTTATAACTTTGGGCTAGGTAGATTAGGGAGATAGATGACTGATCTTTGATGTCTAGGGCTTTATTTATGTATTTCCTATCTTGTTTGGTGATTATAATGTTAGATCAGCCTTGATCATGTTGATTCTAGACTTTAGGAATTTCATGCCCAGAAGGTGTTTGATGAAATTCATGAACCAAACTATTCGAGAGCTTTGCATTCCTAGCCAATGAAAATTGATGATTAGGGTGCTTAGTGGTATTGAGACTTGTTCTTAATGCATGCTTGCCTTGTGATTGCCTTTGGAAAAATTTGATTATCACTTGGTTAGCATAGGAATCTCTATCATGGAAATGGATTGATTTGCATTAGTGTTCTTAGCCATAGGATTGTTCTTGATTGTTGCTTAGACATCTAGGATTGGTTAGCTATCTCCCAAGTCAATTACCTTGCCTAGGGTTCACTTGTTTAATCTTGATTTAAAGTTGTTGCTAGTTGTGTTTTGTTTCTTTGAGTTTGCATTGTTTAATTTGGCTTGTTTCCTTTCTTTGAATCAGTTAGTTAGTTAAGATTGTTACAAAGAACCAATTCCTGTTTAAGAATAGATTAAGCATCTTTGGACATTCTTAGTGTGTTGATTAATGGAGATTGTGGATTGATAATTTAATTGAAGTAAAAGTACTACATCAACCGACACCCTCCTATGGTGTTATTCGACACTGACACCTTCTCCTTCGCAAATACGGACTGATGTGAGACGACACCAAACCTTGCAATACAATTGCTTTTGATCCTCGTCTCCCTCGGCGAAAGCTCCTCCACTCCACCATTTTGTTATTTTGTTGAACAAGCAACCACATCACGTCACACAAAAACAAACAACCATAACAAAGCCACACAAATCAAGGAAAACAATCCATACATCACAAACAAAAATTAAAATAGTCTAAATGCTCAAATACATCACAAACAAAAATCAAAACAGTACAAATGCATAAAGGAGACACGAGGAAAAATGAAAAGGTTGTTTGAACCCATAGCTAAATATAATATGGGTGTATGTCTACTTAGATAGTATTTTAGCGTCTTACAAAAAATTACTTTAATTGTTCTAGTTCTTTTCATAATTCAATCTCTTAATATAAATTTAAGAGATAGTAATAAAAATTGAAAATATTATTAATTTGATGATACACAGGTAAAACATCATTTATTTTATTAACACTATCTGTATTAGAGTAATAGAGCAAACATATGGTGAAATGGAAAAGGGAAAACAGATTGAATGCTTGAGTGATGATTGGTATATTCAAAAAAGACTTAGTTCATGCGCTTACAGTGGGTTACTCTACACAAGATATTGACAGGATCAAATCAGAGTTGAACTTCGCCTATCAAGAAGAAGAACAGTATTGGAGAATTAAAAGCCGGAACACATGGATGACATCTAGAGACCGAAATACTAAATTCTTCTATGATATTTCTAAACAGAGAACTGCAAGAAACAGATTGTTGTCAATTGAGGATGACAATGGATTGGTCTATAGAGGTGATGATGATATCGGCCACGTTGCAGAGAGCTATTTTACTGGTCTATTTCGGTCAACAAGATATGTTGCTGAAGATTACACAGATGTTTTTTATGGTTTCAATCCAAGGGTTACACGTGAGATGAATGATGATCTTCCGAGAATGGTAACAGAAGAAGAAATACAAAAGGCAGTTTTTGATATTGGACCAAACAAAGGACCAGGACCGGATGGTCTATCAACGACCTTTTATCAACAGTTTTGGGAAGATATTAAAGGAGATGTCATTACAGAGATAAAGCATTTCTTTGAAGATGGAGCTATGCGAGGTACGATAAATCATACGAATCTCTGTCTAATACCAAAAATAGATGTCCCACAAACTATGAGTGATTTTAGGCCTATTGCACTTTGCAATGTCAGCTATAAAATTATCTCCAAGATATTAGTTAACATATTAAAGGGCCATTTGGGTTCTATCATCTCTGAAACACAAGCTGCATTTATTCATGGGAGGAAGATTATGGATAATGTGATCATTGCTCATGAAATGATACATTCACTGAAGAAACGAAAAAAGTGGGCTAATTCATACATGACAGTGAAGATTGATATATCCAAAGCTTACGATTGCATGGAGTGGCAGTTTATTCGTGATACTCTGCAACATATGGGATTTGGCCATATATGGATCAATTGGTTAATGCAGTGTGTAGAAACAGTCCAGTTTTCAGCATTGATCAATGGTTCACCAAAGGGTTTGATTAAGCCAGCAAGGGGAATAAGACAAGGAGATCCTCTGTCACCATACATTTTCATATTATGTGCGGAGGTTTTAAGCCACATGTTACAGAAAGCTGATAGAGAAAATAATCTGAAGGGCATGAAGATAAGCACAACGGGACCTACTCTCAACCATTTGTTGTTTGCAGATGATGCATTATTCTTCTGTCATGCTTAGACAAAATCCTGCTCAAAAATTATGAATATACTCTCGGATTATGAACGTGTATCAGGTCAAGCAGTAAACCTCAATAAGTCAGCAATCACCTTTGGATCAAGAGTGAAAGATCACGTCAAAACAAGATTACGACGCATCCTAAATATACACAATGATGGAGGTTGTGGTAAATATTTAGGTCTGCTAGAACAAATCAGAAGGAAAAAAAAAGATGTGTTCAATTATGTTGTGGAGCAAGTCAAACAGAGAACCAATGGATGGTCCCATCGATTCCTATCTCAAGCAGAAAAAGAAATCCTTCTCAAAACAGTGGCAATGGTTATGCCAGTTTATACTATGAATGTCTTCAAACTTCTGAAAGGGATTTTTGAAGAAATTAGTAGTGCTATAGCAAAGTTTTATTGGAGTAAACAGCAAGGACATAGATCTACACATTGGTTCTCTTGGGATAGAATGAGTTTGTCTAAAAAAGAAGGAGGACTTGGATTCAGAGATTTGGAGAAGTTTAATCTAGCCATGTTGGGGAAACAAGTATGGCGAATCATTCAAGCCCCGCACAGCCTACTGAGTACATTCCTAAAAGCAAGGTACTACTCTGATTCAAACATTTTTAATGCGGGTAGTGGAAATTATCCATCTTTCATTTGGAAATCACTCTTAGAAGGTCGTAAGTTGATAAAGAATGGTATGAGAGTACTGCTAGGGGATAGTCAGACTACTAACATATGGTATGACCCTTGGTTAATAACAAATCCTCCAAGACCACCATGATAGAGAGAAGGCATCACCACAAATCTAAAGACGGTTAATGAGATATTTTTTGATGGACTTCCATATCGATGGAACATGGAACTAATACAGGAATTATTTGTTGAAGAGGATGTTCACCGGATCAATCAGATAAAACTAAGTATGTCGGTGCAACCAGATCTTTTGGGATGGCATTACAATGATTCAGGACTTTACACAGTAAAATCAGGCTATTGGTTATCTTGTCATCTACGAGGAAATCATGGAGTACGACCAATACCAGGGTTACAGCAACAGAAAAATGCTATTTGGAAATTACACACAACTCGTAAGCTACAACACTTCTTGTGGAGAATGGTATCAAGAGCATTACCAACTGGTTCAGAATTATTATACCGCAAAATAACAAACACAAGCCTTTGCAAATAATTTCAACAAGAGATTGAAACTCCAGAGCATTTAACTGTCAATATGCGCAAGAGATTTGGAGATGACACAATACACTCAGTCAGGTTTTGTATACCCCGACGTCGTTGTTTGATTCAAAATTTCAGGCAATTCTTGATTGGCATAATGATACTAACCTGTGCCCCTTAGCAAGACATATACCATTATGGGTCTTATGGAGATTGTTGAAGAGCATAAACATACTTGGTTTTCAAGATAAGCAAAGCACATGACAAGAAGTGTTGAGTTTTACTGTTGCAGATGCGAAAGAATGGACAGATGTTTGGTCAGAAGAAATAGAGAAAAGATGGACTCAACAAGCTAACCAAAGCAAGAGAATTACTCGATCAGAGTGGAACAAACCACCTAGAGGAATGATTAAATGCAATTATGATGGAACATTTGATCAACAAGATAACGAAGGACAATCAGTCTGGATTGCAATAGATGATAAAGGTTTTTTCTTATCAGCAGGACAAATGAAGAGACCTCCTGTTGCTACTGTGTTGGAAGCGGAGCTTCAAAGTCTGATAGCAGCCTTGCAACAGATGTGAATAAGGGGATATCTACATGTCATATTTGAAGGTGATAATCAACAAGTTAAGAAATTAGCGAATGATACCTCAAAAAATTTCAGAGTTCATAATTGGACAAGAGAAATCCATTATTGAAAGCAAAAGTTTCAAGAAGTATAGTTTCAATAGACAAACATAAATAACAACAAGGCAGTAGATCGATTGGCAAAAGAACCAATAAACAATCGTATATCTTATGTACCTCATTTTGATGTTCCTTCTTGTATTGTAAACATCCTCAACGAGGAACACTTTACAATTTAATAAAGTTCAAATTGTTAAAAAAGATAAAATTAATATTATATAATAAACAAATTTGTTTTGCCATATACCTTATATTAAAATTATAGAATTAATAATCAAAATATAATCATACAATTTTAAACAATAAATAAAATTAAACAAATTTATCAAAAATATAATTTAAATTTAAATTTTTTAGTTACAAATAATTTGTCTCACAGATTAAAAGGTAAAGTTTTTTTTTTTCTTTCTTTGAGACACTCCAAATGACTTTTGTTCAATGAGTAACATATATTCTCGTAAATGATGTAATTTTCAGTAAATGGTCATAGGAGATTTTTTTAAAAGAGATTGAATAATAAAGAGAAAATAATATAAATTCAACTTAAATGGGAATGTTGTAGAAAGAAGGAGAGAAAACCCTAAAAATCCCATCAAAACGAAACGACGCACAACCAAACAAAATCTCTCTCTCTCTCTCTCTCTTCGCTGTCGTTTCGTCTCTCTGCTTCGCATCGGAAAGTTTATCCGTTTCGTTTTTTCGTGGTGGCGATTTCTATTCTCCGGCTGAAACCTACCTTCAGGATTCAGCCTTTCTCTGGTACTTTTTTTTCTTCCGTCTCCGATGCCTTAATATATCCTCAATTGGCTTCGATTTTACTTGGAATTGCATGTTTAGGTTTTAGGATTTGTAAAGCTCGATGGCTGTTTATTGCTAATTGGGTTGTTGATTCATCCTACAAAGTTGTGTAATTTATCATTAATTGGGTCTGATTATTACACTCTGATCAATCCAACTCTGTTTGGGGTTTTTGCTATATGGTTTGATGATGTGTTAAAAGCTGAATCCTTTTTCAATTTCTATTGTTCAACACAAGCAATTTGCAAAGTTGGTGTTAGTAATTTTAAGTATCGTTTGTAAGATTACTCTGAATGTTAACTTTTGGCTGTATTACTTTAGGCAATAGGCTCTATTTTCATCTGTTTTGTTTAACACTGTTCTTCCTCGGTTGAGGAGTTCCTTTAAGTTTCTCATTTTGATATATACACTGTTCTTGCTCGGTTGAGGAGTGTTTTGTTCAATTTGACATCTTCATGAGATGATGGTACTTATGTTTTACCTATGCTCTATGCATGTCCATTAGTAGTTCTATTCACATGTCAAGTAGTGTAGTAGGACTAGAAGGTTTATGCATGATAAATTGTTCTAAGTTCTTAAGCTGTGAAGCCCTTGGTCATAACTGTAACTCTATCAGTGTCTTGGGGCGATTGTGAATTGGTTGATAGGAGTTTTTTTCTGTGTTACCTCCACGATATAAAATAAAAGTAATGTTTGAGTGTTGTTTCGTGTTGCGAGCCCTTTTGTTTGGAGAATGATCTTTGTTTTATTCTGTGCAGGATTTCAGTTGGATTCAGATAGCAGCTTGTACTTGTCGTAGATAATTTGGCAACAAATATGGATGATTGGGGTAAGATTGTGTACATTAAGCATTGTTTAATTCACACTGTGTATGCGTCTGTGAATACCTTAATGTTTCCTAGTTCTTGCATAATTCTCTTTGACTGTAAAAATTAGTACTGGCTATACACAGCAACGTATATTTTAGTCTTTAAGATGATAGGCTTTTTTGTTTTATTGAGGTTTTCATAATGAAAGTATAATAGAGTTCTCACTTTTACATTATCCTATCCTTTCTAATTTCAGAGGCCGAGGACTTTCAACCACTTCCTGCGAAAGTTGAACTGAAAAGTAACTGGGATGATGAGGATGTGGATGAGAATGATATCAAGGACTCTTGGGAGGAGGAAGATGTAACTGCACCGGTATAGTTTTGTTTCCGTAGATACTTTGTATTTATTGATTTCTGTATCCCTGTTTCTTATACGATTTTGAGATTACGGCTAACAACCTTTGTTTCTTCTGTAGCCACCCGTGGTAAAACCTGCTCCTGAGAAAGCTCCAAAGAAAGCAGGAGCAAAAGCTGTTGAAAAGAAGGTTAAAACTGTTGAAGCTTCAAAAGAACCATCAAGGGAAGAACCTCTTGATCCAATTGCTGAGAAACTTCGCATGCAGAGGTAGAGTTTAGAAATATTTCACTTACATATGCTTATTTTGTTGGTTCTGCATTGGTTTGGTACTGTAAAGAACATGTGACATAGGCTGTGGACTTATGAAGGCTAGTATGCTGATTTATAGTATTCTTTTTTATCTTAGGCTTGTGGAGGAAGCTGATTACCAGTCAACTGCTGAACTCTTTGGAGTAAAGACTGTTGGGAAAAGCGCCGATATGTTAATTCCGAAGTCTGAAAGCGATTTCGTGGAGTATGCTGAGTTGATATCTCAGAGACTTGTACCATTTGAGGTATTCAATATTCTCTCCCTATTGCCTTCTTGTCTTAGCTAAGTGATTATTTCTGTATGACCAATATTCTGTTAAGACGCGACCAATGAGCCTATATTTTAACTATTTCTGCTGTTTTGCAGAAAAGTTTTCACTATATTGGGCTACTCAAAACAGTGATGAGACTTTCTTTGGTCAATATGAAAGCAGCAGATGTTAAAGACGTTGCTTCGTCCATTACAGCTATAGCAAATGAAAAATTGAAGGCGGAGAAAGAAGCCTCTAGCAGAAAAAGGACAGGTACACCACAATCAGTAGTACTTCTTTTTGCTTTGTTCTTTGGACTTTGCCTCCAAATAATGGTTTCTCTTTATTAGACTTGTGAATTAGATATGTTTCTTTAAGCTACGCATATCTGTTTCAAAAATATCTGATCAAAATGGTTTTTTTTTTTCAATGTGTTTGTTAGCTAAGAAGAAACAACTTCATGTGGATAAGCCTGACGACGATCTTGTTTCGGGTCCTTACGGTGCGATGGACGATGATGATTTCATGTGAGAAAATGGCATTTTGGAGATTGCAACTTTTGCCTCCTATAGAATTGCAACTGAGAAGAGGTTTAAATCATTGGCGGTTTTTTTTATTTCTCTTTACATTGAAGTGAAACATAGTTGTTTTTTCTCTGTTTTCTTTGCTCTGTTTGATTTGAAAAAAATGTGTAATCAGATTTGTTGCCAAACCTTTTTATATTATATTAATTGAACGAGCACTAAAGAGATCTAGAGTAGATATATAAACTCAAAGAGGCCAACCAAATTGGAAATGGCTACCCAAACTACAGTATATGGAACGTAAGAGCATTAATCATCACAGCTTAGTACTGTAAAACTCGAAGGAAACTAACATTAGCCAAAAACTGTCTAGCAGCCGCATATTCAAAAATCATGCTTTCTGTTTCATATATCGGAGTCAAGTTGAACTGAATTAATTTTGGGAAATCAGATTTCTTTGTTCTGTTGAAACTCTTCCACTAAAAATTAGAAATCTCAACTTGAGATATTAATACATGTCTAAGGTTGCTTCTTCACCAAGGAACTGTGTAGTAGCATTATTCGGAAGAGAATCAACAGAAGCCTCTCTGGTGGCTTCAAGCCTTCAACCACCTTATCCGGCATCTACAAATTTGTCTCCTGAAGCGCAATTGATCCCAAAAAATCCATCTCCTGCGTCACAACAACCAAATACATACCCAGTGGAATATTGAGAACCGGAAAATTGTGGTATAAGGCAATGAAAAATGTATTGGTACTATATTTATGAAAGCGATGCATACCCTTTGTGCATGCTTTCTTAGATGAGGGCTTTCACGTTTTTCTTACTATGCACGTGTTCTTCTTTCAGCTTCCCTCTCTGTGACCAGACGTGGAACTCTGATCCAAGCATGTCATGTATTTGGACATTCTCCATGTTGCTCAAGTCAAAAGTTTCCATGATCACTGCTAGAGTGAGAGTGAAGCCTAGAGTAGACAAGACCCGTATCGCATTACCGATTCTGAGAATGCTTTGTCGAGTCTTTGATGAGATGATCTCGTCATCCACAACCATAGGATCATTGGATTGGGTGTGTTCCCCGACCCAAATGAAGCCATTGCGGACGAGAATCAAATCGATCCCAAGACTTTCAATGAAATGAAAGTGAAGGTTGCTTCTCCTAACCAAGTAAGGATCAACCTTGAGAAGCTGTCCCTTGTGTAGCTGTAAACAGAATTCATGGATTAATCATAAATGTTTAAAGAGAGGAAGAGACTAAGAAAATGTCTAACTTTTGACTATGTCCGAGATGAGAATCACCAACCTTCCCATACTTGTTACTTCTAGCTAGTAGGCTGCCATCACGCTGAGATTCACCTACTTGGGCCTAGCGTTTGTATAAATCAAAAAGGGAACCTTTCTTTTCAGGTAGATATTTAAAGATGGGAGAGAAACTAAAAAACAATAGGACTTACACAAACTACATCATCTTCTGCCAAAATATTCCGCATATTGAGTTCATCCACAGATGTGTTTCGCTTCTGCCAAGACAGAGAAGCTTAAATCATTGAACCTAACAGACAATGTGGCAAATCATAAAAATTGTTACCTGAACAGCATCAGGCATGTTCATGGAAGAAAGCTTCAGTAATCCATCTTGAGTAGAGTTAAGATCCACTCTCCAACGGCTTTGTCTTTGAGCAACCTAAATAAAAAGAAAAGAGCCTTGTTGCTAAACCACTCTCAATCAGATATCAAAAACCCAAAAAAATCACCATTACAAAACTATACCTCAATAACACAATATCCCCAACCTCAGGCTTGTACCTAAACGCGACCCCAATCCATCATTATCAGTTCCAGTTAATAAATAAACAGAATCCGAGGAGAGCAATCAGAAACCTGGCTCGCAAGGTGCGTACATAGACGAGCTTGTCCACGTGATTCACCACTCCACAGACCGTCGTCAGCAACTCACCGTCGACCAAGGAAGTTCCGTGTCCCCTTCAACAAAAACCAAACATCAGAACAGAACAGGAGATATGGGATAAAAGCAGAGAGGGAGATGGAGATATACTTAAGGAAGGCTTCATCGTGGTTGAAGGGGATGGAGTCGGCAACGATGACAGAATTGTTTGTCGTCGACGACAGAGATTGTAGCCGCTCCATAGCTCTCTCAAATCTGACCTTCTGCGTCTGGTTCAATAGTATCTCTACCTCCCTTAGTTTTCCCATCACACACAACTCTCTTTCTTTCTCTGCCCTAATAAATCAAAGCACGCTGGAGACAAAAGATGGCGATGGAGACGAATTGAGAAGACGAGCAGATGCAGGGTTTAATATTAAATGATTGTCATCTTAAGATATACAAGTGTTTTTATCTTTACCAAACAAAAACAAAGTTTTTAATGTTTTATTGGATTGTCAAACATTTGTATTAGAGACTATATACTTCAATTTGCATATATAAATTAGTGAACCTTTTTCAGTTTCCATATATTAATCAAAGTGTTATCATATTTTGTATTTAATACCTCAAAGTGTGCGGGCAAAGAACCTTTTTAATTCCATTATGTTAGTAATAAAATAGTTACATCGCATGTCATTTTGAATATGTATTTCGTGATTATATTAAATAATTTGTATTTAACTTATTCATATAGCTAGTAGCTATTATATATATATATATATATTTTTTAAAAAGTTTATGAAAAAATTATACTCAATATAAATTATTAGTCTTTAAAAGAAACAAACTGTAGTAAAAGTGTGAAAACCAATTAACAAGATCTTAATATTCAATTGCTCCTTCAATATTTCGCAACTTTCCAAAAGATTAAGATTATAATTTGTTATCTCGGTTATAAAATTAAAATAAAGACAATCCATTTTTTGATTTTATGTAGCCATTACTTCTTGAAACGATGATGCGTTTTTTTTTAATAATAATATAATAATAATAATGAATAACTATGACTAGTGGTCTCATACCCACTAGCCACCTAACCACAATCACAATCAACAGCTGAAATAACTAATATCATTAACCAATAATTCACCAATCATAATCCAATAACCAACATTAATTCCAAATCATAAACTAATGATCCAAACAGCATAAACCAAAGAACCAGCAATCCTAACAACATTCTAGGACTCAACTCTAGCAACCTAGTAACACCAGGCAACAATCAATCGAGTCCCTAGAACATCTTCCTCTTCATTGCCTTAATTCCACGATCACATTTTGCCTTTACCTGCACCACAAACATAAATTGAGATGCATGAGTATTTGATAAATACTCAGTGAGGCAATCCTCCCATCTACTGGGCTATACACACAAGCAATAAGATCTCTCATCCACAAACAACAACAATAAAACAAACCAGGAACATGAACAAGTGACTCGACACGATCCGGTTACTGTCAGAAGAGTGTCGACCGATACCAGAAGGTGCCGACCGACACTGGACATCTGGTGTCGACCAACACCACTTGGGTGTCGACCGACACTTGCTCGACACCCCCGAAACCCTAACGGTGTCGACCGACACTCGCTAAGTTCCCGAGCCGTCCTCGCGTTAGTGTCGACCGACACCACTGTCGAGCAGTGATTTCCTTCGAACAGAACCTCCGAATCTCGCCTCCAAACTTCTCCTCGTCGTCCTACACAATCCCAGGAACGAATCCAAGCCTCATGAGCTACGAAAAACTCACAAACAACCAAAAACAAACAACCAAACAACACACAATATCACAGAAACAGAGATCTTAGCTTAGATAAGCCATGGTCATGCACTCACCTTAGCCAACAATGAGATCTAAGCCCAAAAGATGAAGCTACCACCACAAAAACCTTCCCACCACGTTCCTAACCTTGGATCTTCACTCTCACAGCAAGATCTCTCCAAAAACGCCTTCAAAACTCACGAACTCTCATAAGAACTCTTAGAAACTGTTTTCTCCTCTTTCTCTCTCAAAAACAACAAACGGCAACCAAGACAACAATCAAACACGACCTAGGTCGTTTTCCCACTTAAATATCTCGGTTCAATGGTTTTTTTCTAAACCAAACCGGTCCAAATCGATAAATAAATCAATCAACCAGAAATAAGTGGTGTCGACCGACACCACATGAGTGTCGATCGACACCCACCCCTAAAACGCAGAGTTTTGGTTCGCGGGCGTTACATTACTACAAACATTCAGAATTATAAGTAAACGTTCATATACACATTAAAGATCTTTAAGCCTCCACTCCTTCTATTTGAGTCCTTGAACTCTCACTTTCATGGTCCATCACATAGTTTATGTGAAAACGTCCAACAAATTCAGAATTGTAACTATAGAAAGTGTATTTAAATTTTTTACTCTAACATCATACACAACTTGATTTTAATATTCATAACAACTTACAAAACCTTGTGATGTTCAAGTCCTTGAAACTCTGGTTTTAGAAAGATCTTGGAGGAGGCTAAGGTGTTTACAATACATGGTGCACTTAGAGACATATACAATTCAAAGTCAATTTTGTTGATTATGTTAGATGAATGGTACGTACCTTCAAATTCTCCAATCTTCCAAAAGCGCAATACACAAAACACAGGTTCGGATTTATATGTGAGATGGCACCCGTTTGATTCCCAAGAAGACATGAATCGAGAAGCATAGTTGTTTATGACACGACATTTTGCAGATTCATTCCTACAGATTTAGCAAGTTAATATAAATTCTAACATAACCAAACTTCAAAATGTAATTATCCTTAAAGGTAAAATAAATGTGTTTTACCTGTCATTCAATAGCGTGAAGACAACTTTAATACAATCATTGGCACTCTCATGTCTTATCATAACCGTTTCAAATATGTAAATTTTTAATAGTAATCGTTTTTTAATTTAATAAATAATTAAAAGGTGATGATTCCCAAATTTATCACTTTAATTTTTTTATATTTATAATTATAAAGATAACAATCCATTTAAGTAAATATATATAACATTTATATATATTCCTGAGGTATGTTAATTTGCTTTTTCAAACAATAGTAATTTCCATCTTTATCATTTCAAGTTAGTAAATTTATATAAATCATAAGTTTTATCTTTTGCGATTATGATTTTTACAAATAAAGTTATATAATAAAACTTGTTTACATCTTTATATCGTTTTAAATTTATGAAAATTACATAAGTTTGAAGATATACATTATTGTTCTATCATGCATTTATGTTAAATATTTTTAATATATTGTAAAATATATTAAAATTTTAATAGAAACATAGATAAATAAATAGCTTCAAAAATAAAATAGTTTGACATCTTTAAAAATATGTACCACAAATACAATATTTATTAAATTGTTTCACGATTTTATTATACAAAATCATACAACAATAAGTTTAATATTAAAAAAGATCAACTATCAATATGTCAATAATTAAACTATTGATACATTAAAACAAATAACATTAAAATAATGGAATAAATGTTATAGAAATATTGTGGGGTTCCTTATCATCTTTTGTGACAGCAAAGAGATGGAATTGAAATTTCAACATATGTGATTTTTTTTTGCTTGGGGAGTTTGTGTATTAAATACAATCCAATCCGAGAATTTAGATCTTGTAGTTGTTGAAAGAATCATAATATCGTCCATAGGACCATCTTCATTGTAGTCTTCTTTAGATATAATCTACATGATATTTTCTAAAAAAAATATTAAAAACATGGAATAATTCTTAAATAATTATATAACATGATTATTAAATTAATTTACATGAAATTACATCGATAGAAAAATACATACCCGAAAATATGCATGACTATAATCGATCATATTTTTCTTACAAATATGGCTATCAAAGTAAAAAAAACAAATAATGACAATTCAAGACCATTAAAAAAACCAATAGAAGAATTCAGGTTATAAAAAATAATACCTGATATTAATTACAATCAAATTTGTTGATCGATTACTCTGGTCCATGATACTTACGTCACAGAATTATATATATTAATCTCATAAAATTATAATATAATTATCAAAATTTTAATCTAATTCAAAAAAAAGTTATAACAATATACCTCTTTTGAAAGATGGACTGTAGAACTTGTTGTCCAATGTTGGTGTCTTGTAAGCAGAGCTTGTTTCTTTGTAGCTTTGAGTTTATTAGAATTTGGATTGAAACTTTCATTGGCATTTACATTATATATATAGTTTACCTGGTGACCGATGTCTTTGTTTTATGAAAAATAATTAGTTAAATGCTAATCTTTACCCATTATTGTGTGTAAAGTGATCTGGTTTAATTGAAACTGAATTTCTTAGGGAAGTACTAATAATTAACAATATATAAAAATAAATAAAATAAAACTCTTACATAGCTTAGAAGATTAGTGATGCACAACGTGTATGAAAAGGCTCTGTTCTCCTTCCCACTAACAATCTCAAGGAGCATCACCCCGAAGCTAAAGATATCTGACTTTGTTGAATACGACCCATTCTCTGTGTACTCTCGAGACATGTAACCACTACTACATAATGCATGGAAGAACTTTTTCAAACTTTAACTTTAATGGTTTATGGAATTGTCATGTAGATTATATCTAAAGAAGACTACAATGTTTTAGGGGTTATTTATGGAATATATAAAAATAACATCTCTCAAACTAACTACAATATATCATAAATAAGTAACTACATCATAAATAACATCTCTCAAACTAACTACAATATATGTATATGTATGGAATTGTTTTATGGGTTAATGTTGTAAAAAAAATTAAATAAGTAAAACGAAAATGGCATAAACCAAAATG
The DNA here is from genome assembly GCF_000633955.1 of Camelina sativa. Classification (NCBI taxonomy): domain Eukaryota; kingdom Viridiplantae; phylum Streptophyta; class Magnoliopsida; order Brassicales; family Brassicaceae; genus Camelina; species Camelina sativa. The sequence goes on along the minus strand of NC_025694.1, from coordinate 19,520,159 downwards.
TACATCAAAAATATTAATATAGATTTTTAAAATTATTAAGAACCTCTGACGTAGCAGTTTTTGGCGACTGTCATTATGAAGAGTGCATGGAGGTATGGTTTGCTACAAGATAGGACAGATAAAATACTCTATAAATTAATAAACACTATAAATTAATAAATTTTGTCAGTCCCAAGTCGGGTCAGTATAAAAAATAACAAAATTCGATAAAATAATAAGATAATAATTTTTCTGAAATTCCAATGTAAAATATGGTCCCAAAAATATCATAAATTAATAATCATGTAAATGTACATATATATGTATATTATGTATGTTTCTCCTAAAACTCATATCTACAAAACAACTGTTATGTTGTATTTTCAAACTATAATGATAAAAAATATTTTGTAACATGTCAAAAATATAGCTACATTTTTTTAAAGTTTCAATTTTTAGATATCCATCATTTACATTTTGACAGTTTGATTGACTATTAAAATACAACAATCTATATTATATTCAGAAATTTAATTTTATGTATACCATGTGTATAAGTGAATTTGTCTATTGTATTTGTAATTTATTGTTAATAATGTATTCTAAATATTACAAATTCAATTCCAATACCATAAAATTTTGAATATCCGAAATTATTGCTAAAATTGTCTCAATTCATAATTTTTAAAAGTTAAACTATTAAAAATATTAGATAAATTAATATCACTATAAATTAATAAAATGTCTTGGTCCCAACATTATTAATTTATAGAGGTTTCACTATCCTCTTTTTAACTCAATATTTTGTCCTTAAAAGGCCACATTACCGCAGCATTTAATGTAAAAACATTTATTTATTGAATAAATTTTACATATTATTCAAAAAAAAGATATACAAGAAAACAAAAAACAAAGAAAGACGAACCGTTTTTTTTAATAAATTTTACATATTATTCAAAAAAAAAATATACAAGAAAACAAAAAACAAAGAGAGACGAACCGTATAAGCAACCAAAGCGAGACCTTGAAGTAAGATTTTTGGCTACTCATGAAAGTAAAACGAAAAATCAAGTTGGTCCGCTTCAACCTTCAAGGTCGAACCCAAACTCGATCAGACTATCTACTCTTACAATCACACTGTTCATTTGAAGCTAAGATGATTTCACTAAGAACTAAGAAGTCTTACAAATTAGAATTTGCGTGGCATGAATATTTTGTTGGTATCCATAAATACCAACATAGTTGATTTTTCTAAAAGTACTACAATTTTTTTTTTTTTTTTTAAAATACTACAAATACAAAAATTGGATTTTAAGGGTACATTTTTTTTTGTTTTAGTATCGAAAAATACCAATATTGGCTGATTTTTCCAAATCTACTACAATTTTTTTTTTAAATACTACAAATTAAAAAATTGCTTTTCTAGGGTACATTTTTTTTTGGTTGGCTATTATATATCTTGGGTATAGTTTTTATTTAGGGGGTAAACTGTAATATTTAGGATTTAAGATTTAGTTTTGAATGTTGAAACTTGAAAGTTTAGTTTAAGGTTTCAAAAATATATGTTTTAATGAGATTGTTGAAAGAATAAAAATTATTGATGTTCATTAAACGAAATAAATCAGATGTCAATATTTTTGCTATACTACATAAATAAGACTGATCACTGATCAGACCCAAATACTGGCCAATCTTAAACGGGTCGGACTTCTGTAAACCCACGGGTAGAAACGTGGCTATTAGATCAGTAAAATTACAATCAAACCGAATAATTTCACTAAATGTTCGGTTTAGTTCGGTTAATACGCGGTTAACTCTAAGAAACACCTTCGTCAAACCCTTAAAACCCAAATTTTCCAAGAAGATTCTGAGAAGAAAGAACCAAAGATTTTCTCGAGAAAATGGCAATGGCGGAATCTTCGAATCTCATGTTGAAATCGAGAGACGTTCTCGCTACACCAAGCCACGAAGGATTCGAGACCATCGTCGAACAACTCGCAATGCGTCAAGAAACCAAAGAATACAAAACCGCGTTTGCTCTGTTCGACTTCTGCGCTACTCGTTTCCCAAATTGCTACACCCTAAAGCTTCTCAAGGTCTATCGATGCTCTTCCAATAACGCCATCAGATACCGATCGATCTATATCCTCGCCGGAACCCTAGCCGATCTCAGAAACCGCAAGTTCGAACTCTCTCGCGTCGGTCTCCACGAAATCAAACCACTTCTGATTGAGTGCCTTACGATGCAAGAAACCAAAGAATCCGACATGAAGATCCTCAGAAGAATCGTTTCTATCATAACCTACAACGTTATGGTTTGCGATAACGGTGGATGGAACGAGCTCAGTGATTGTATCCTCTGGCTCGCGAGCACTGAACCTCTCAAGGCTTTTCACGTCTTCCTCGATTTGCCAGCAGTCTACGGTACATTCATCGACAATTTTATGAACATTATTTTAGAGGAAGCTGAGGAGATCTTGGTTCATCCTGAGAAAAGTGAAGTTGAAGGTTGGAGCTTAGCTTTAGAAACTGTTGTTAAACTGGGGATTCAGGTTTTGGATACAGAGATGAGAGTTGATTTGATTAAGAAGCTTATCAACACTGTTGTGAATTCAGTGAAGGAGCTAGTGGAGAAAGGGATGGAGCAGTTTCTGGTACAAGGGCTTCAGCATCTGGAGGGGTTCTTGTCACGAGACAAGACTATGTATGGTTACAATAAGAGTCAGTGTCACTTCGTGATGACTATCATGTTCAAGATCAAAGATTTTGGAACACAGACTAAAGATGTTATAAGGAAGATTAATCAGTTGGTTAAATCACAGGACAATGCAGCGAGCAAACCTGTTGTGAAACCTCAGGAGACTCAAATTGATGGTGTAGAATATGATCGTGGCTTGTATAACCATCTGAAGACTTTGTCATCTGTTGATGTTTTGAAAATCTTTATGTCAAATGCTGTTGAAGATAGGTCCAGAGAGATAGCAATCAAACGGCTTGAAGTTGTACTCTCTGATCACACTTCAATGGAGTTGCAAATAGACATCTCAGAGATGAGAGAACTCCAGTCATTGCTCATCTCTTGCCTTAAGCTAGAAGGAATCTCTGATAGCATGTTTAAAGTCTTAGGTGAGGTGCTGAACCACGTTGTGTATGAGATGTCCAACCACCAAGATGTCGCATGGGACGGTATACGCGATTGTATTGCATTGCAAAGCAAAACAAAGTTTCAGAGAGCGGTTTATATCTTCCAGTGCTTAACAATGCCGCTTGAAGATGACGGGTTTGTGATTCATGTGATGGAGAATCTGCTCCCAGAGATAAGCAGAAGGTTAAACCCACCAACAGAGTTGTTGGTAGATAACAGTTGCTGGGTTTTGGCGTTTACTGGTGCATTCTGTGCGACCATTCACTTGATAGAGATCCTAAGCCAAGCTGAATCCTGTAAGGAGATTGCAAATAAGATGATAGATTCTGTGAGAGAGCTTGTGGAAAGAGGAGGAATGGAAGTTGGACTTGTTAGGAGAGCTTTCAGAGATCTTGAAAGCATTGTCAAGAAACAATTGGAATGGTACGAAACGGTGGAATACAAATTTGTTAAGGGTCTGCTTTGGAAACTCTATGCAATCAAAGGCATGAAATGGGAAAGTAAGATTGTGTTGTGGAGAATCAACGTGATTGTGGAGAGACAAGTGAATGAGGAGGTGAAAGTCTTCCCAAAGGGTGAGTTTGATTGGCTGAACCTACCTGAGGCTTAGGGATTTGTACGTCTCAAGTTGTTTCTTGCTGGTTTTTGATATATAGTTTGCAGTTGTGTAGAAAGAACACTGTACAGAAACAAGTAAAGTACATTTTGAACACATACATTGGAAAATGATTGGAGAAACAAGTATCTGCCGTGCGGTTCTTTGGTGGGGGTTTAGGTTCTTTGGTGGGAGTTTAGGTTGATTGTAATTTGTTGTAATTACAATCATTTAACATTCATTCTTTTGGAGTGAGAGATGCAAATTCATTGTAATTTGTTGATTCCAATGGTATTGACAAGTATTTTACTAATTCGACAAGTCTTTTTGGATACTATGGCCTATGGAAATCCCGCAATGACCTTATTATCTTCGATATGTCTCTGGGTGATCTAATGATGATGCGGAAAAGACAAAGAGCAGACATGTAGGAATGGTAATACACCACGTGGACTAAGCCGTCGCGAGGGATGATCAACTGCAACTTTGATGCAACCTATATTTAACGCAATGTCAGAACAAAACCAGGATTGACCTTGCGTAATAAAAGTAGATTTTATATCGGACCAAGATCAACAAGACTGCCTTTATAGCCAAAACTCGGTATTAGAAGCGTGAGCTTTGAGTCTTCTCCACGCAATGCAATCAGTATGGTGTCAAACACATCAATTGGTTATCATGTACGGAGATTGCAAGTCTTTTATAAAATTTACTTTTCATCCTTATAGCATAAACTTTCAAATTGAAGAAAGATTTTTTAAAAAACTTTCAAATTGAATGATATGCAACTTTTTCACGGTTTTAATTCCACCGAATACAACAATCACAACTACGTACAAAACGCTAAAATCAAACAAGTGATTTTAAGCATTAATGGTGGATGGCTTGAGGACTGAGGTTTATATTATCTTCAAATATAAACCTCTTCTTAACTAACTGTTGGATTGGATTTAATGTTTTTTTTTTTTTTTTTGACAACGATTGGATTTAATGTTATGTTATAGTATTATGGGATATATTAATTAATATACCCAGTTGACTGAAAAAATAAATATCTAACTTTGGTTAGTTTATTTATTAGTTCTCTCTCTCTTCTTCGTTTTATTTTAAAACACATTTATCCTTTTTCAGCTTTAATTACGAAAATACCATATACCAGATCGAGCGATATTGTTTATAACATGATTGTTAACACTGTTCATCCGATGGTACATCAAAATATTTTGTGATTTTAGTATATATATTTGTATATTATGCTAAAGAGTATAGTATCACGATTAATATCGACATATACTTAAGTTTGAAAATCTAATTCTAATGATATTATTCATCAATTATAGGGTTACAAACATATTATGAGTTATATGTTTATCTATTGGATTACCACGATAACAATATATATATATGAGTATATATATAAGTATAAATTAATAATGTTAAATCATATTGTATCGCGATAAGTTTATAATTTAGTGCAATAAATTTACTTAAAATTGTTCGGCTAACATCTAAAATACTATTTGTACCCAAAACAAGAAAATATACATTGTTATGTTGTGGTTATTTATTTGATTAACAATGTAAATTATATTTTTTCGCGATAATTTTCCAAATTATATAGTAAATTTAGATTTATCTTGTTAAATCATTTATTATATGAATGATATGAGCTGAATTCTATATTAACTTGTCTCTATTTTTTTTTAATTTAGTTATTTGGTAAGAAATTGGAAGGATGATTTCCTAACAACTTATTACCGCATATTTTTCATTATTTTTTTCCCATTTTCCTTTGAATTAGTTTCCTACGATTGTATACTTGGTAGGAATTTTATAGAAATTTTGTAGGAAATTCGTAGGAAATTTCTTATCTCACGATTACGGTTCCTAGGAAACTCTTATCTCACTTACCATATTAATTTATTTTATTAAATTATTTATCAAATAAAATCCTTTGATATCTAACTTAACATATTATTATTTTTAATTATTATTATTATACTTCACCTCTCATTTTTATATATGAGTCTATTTTGTGAAACAAAGAAATTATCATATTATTTATTATAACTAAAAAATAGTTTTATTTCCGGATATACCATAAGTTGAATTTTTAAAGACAAATATAAATGATTTATTCTATAAAATATTCAATTTTTTAATATTATTCTTTAAAATAATATCTATTGAATTAAAAAATTTACTGAGTAACGGGTCAAAATTTTAATATTTAAATTCAATTTCATACTTTTTTGTTGAATTTAATAATTTTATATAATATAATAAACTTTAAATTATTCTTTTGAAATATTTTTAAAATATTGAAACTTGATATTAAAGTTAGAAACTATTAACACTCTAAATTGGTTGTTTATAGCAATGTCAATAATATGTCACTATAATATATTAATATTAAAGAATTTTAAAAAACCAAGTATATTAAAACAAAAAGTATAACAATATATTAAATTACTCATAATATAATAACTTGCTTTTTGAAAACCAAATTCACAAAAAAATGTCTTATAATGACATGCAAGTCATGAGGTAGAATATACATTGTTGAAATAACTTCGCGTACATAAACTAATAAAACATATTAAAATTTTATTTTAAAATAGAAAATATACAAAATTTTGTATAAAATAAAATTTAACCAGTGTTGTAGCACGGATACTTATCTAGAATCATTAACAAATTAAAACTTTCAAAATAAATGTCTTTTTCAAGTCATTATATTTAATATTTGATTTTATTTCACAATAGTTTTATCCAAAAAAACATTTAAAAACAATCACATATATTATATTTTATAAAAAAATTACAATATAAATAAAATAAATTTCAACTCGTGCTCTAGCACGGGTCTTCTTAATCTAGTGGACTAACAAGGAGAGAGTGATTTATCTATTGTTTAGACTTCAGACATAAATGATAAGAACTTTTTCCCTTGCGAGGATTAGTTTGACGAAAATCGTGGTAGCTTAAAATGTTTTGGTAGCGTCTGTTTCTGGAGGATTTTGTCGGTAATATCTTAAATGGTATTTATCTCAATCTTCGTTTTTGCTGGATCTCTGATGAATGCATCTTTTGGAGTCTGGAATACATGTTGAATATGTTGAATCAATGGTCTTTTAGTAAAGTGTCCTCAACAGTTTTGTGACTGTTATTCTATTGCCCTTTCCATTTTGCCTTTTACACATTTTCAAATAATCTGACCCTGATGGGTTTTCTTCCAATAGTTCCTGAAGAAACAATTGCGATGGTATGGTACAAACGAATACACATTGGTCAAGGGTATGCTTTGGAGACTCTTTACAATCAAAAGGCATGAAATGGGAAAGTAGCATTGTGTTGTGGAGAATTAACGTGATTGTCGAGAATTAAAGAGCTGCCGGAGAATGAGTCTTTAGGGATGTATGCAAACTGAAATTCTGCAGAAACTAGTTTTTGATGTATATATAGTTTTCTTTGGGGGAAGAAAATTGTAAAGAAACAAGTAAAGTACACATGTTATGTTGAGTTTTGGCAATGTAACTCAGTTTCAAAACACTTCTGAAGACTGTTCTGAAGTTATTATGCTTCTAGTATCTAATATGTGTACACAAGGCTTCTCCTCTCAAGACCGTTCACAAGGTATGCAAAGACCGTATCTAAAACATCTTGTTCGAGTAAGGCCGACACTTGCCGGTAATTAATTACTTACTGATCCCAATTCGATATTGTGTCTGAAGCTATTATTGATGTTGACATAGTATAGGACAAGGCACCACACTGTCAATTTGGGAGACGGCTCCTACCTGGCTACAAATTTCAGCCAGATTATTTCTATTACGAGGTAACTTCTATGGACTACTACTACTGGTTCTTGTTTAATCCACTTATTTATAATACAGTAATGCTTTATAAACATATGACTTGGTGATTTAAGGAATGATAACCTTGTCAAGGCAAGATCCATCAACTAGCAGCAAACAAATGGCAAAATAACAGAGTCAATGAACCCTTTTTAAAATATTAGATTGTTAATCACTAATACATCACTCAACAAGCTTATAAAAACACCTTTTGTCAAGTCAAAAATCTGTTTGGTGTGTTCTTATTGGAGATTCTCTTGCTTCCCTTGATTAATCTCAATCTTCATAATTATTTCAATTCCACAAAATAACTATATCATACAAAAACTTATCACTACAAACTATTTTTCTGAATAAGTCAAAATGGTTCGGAGTTTTTCTTGATTTTTTTCCTGAACAAGTCAAAATTGGTTCAGTTCTATGCAAATGACCCCTTAGTTAGTAAAACCCTTGTCTTTCAAGTGAAGAGAAGAAAGTGTGACCCTATGTATAAAGGTGTGTTTTGACATTTACTCCCAAAATAAGAAAGAAAAATAGGCAACTTGGTTAATGGTTAAAGGTGCATTTGGTTGAGGTTATGTCCGTTGGGTTGTCTCTGTTTTATTAGGTTTGAATTTTTTATAAAAAGAGAAGAAGTAAGCAGTAACTTGCATGAACACAGAAGAAGTCAGCTATATTCTGATTCTATTCCTCCAATCAAAAGGGGGGAAGAGACTTGACCAAACCGTTAATTGTCTTTTAACCGCGTCCAACGCTCATTTATCACATTTAAATATGACAAAAAAACCACCAACTAGGCGTTAGTGATAGTTCCATTTAGTTTTTTTTTGTTTTAAACTCGTTGTTGCTTGAACTTCCATATATAGTGCTCATTCTTTACGTTGTATTCTCATTCTCTAAGCTTATGACTTTTTCTCAGCATTTTCAAGGTCATCACTAGGCAAAACAAATTTTGATCTGTTACTGGAACATATTAGAACAGAAGATGAAAGAGATGATGGGTGTAGTTGTAGTCATTCTGGTGTTGTCTTCTTGTTGCTTGTCTCTGATGGATGCCCAACAGATCACTCATCCGACCGATGGTACGGTCCTCTATATTTCTCTGAGCAACATCTATGTGTGACAGTGATAAGTGATGCTAATGAGGGGTTTTGTTGTTGTTGTTGCAGTTAGTGCTCTGCAGTATGTTCACCGAAAACTGAAGGACCCTATGAATCATCTTCAAGACTGGACAAAGACGGATCCATGCGCTTCTAATTGGACCGGTGTCATCTGCATCCCTGATCCTTCTGATGGCTTTCTTCATGTTAATGAGTTGTACGTTTGGACTTGTAAACTTTCTTCTATTGTTTTAAAATCCAAAAAAAAAACCTTAGGGATGTCATATAATAAATGGTTTGATCAAATGATGCTGGCGGTTGCTAAACATGAACCTCACCGGACAACTGGCACCTGAACTCGGCTTGCTATCAAATCTCACCATATTGTAAGTCCAGTGTTTTCGCTTGAGCTCTGGTTTTGCAATCAAACTATCTATTACAAACGCCTCCTTTATGTATTTCCTCATCACAGGAACTTTATGTGGAACGATCTTACCGGTCAGGTTCCACCAGAACTAGGAAACTTGACTCATCTCATCTTCTTGTAAGTAGTCTTGATCGTTGTTTCATCTAACATTTCTCCTTCATGAACACACCATTTGAACAGATTTCTGTTCTTCACTTTTTGTTGCAGGCTACTAAGTGGAAATCAACTGACAGGACCTTTGCCTCAAGACTCGGTTCTCTTTCCAATCTCTTAATCCTTCAGATAGACTACAATGAAATTAGCGGAGAACTTCCAACGTCCTTGGCAAAACTGAAAAAACTGAAGCATTTGTGAGATTTCCATCTCTCCTACTCTTCTCTTCTCTCTTCTTTCTTCAAACCCTTCTGACATCACTTTAACTTTCTTTGATAGTCACATGAACAACAACTCAATCACGGGTCAGATTCCGCCCGAGTACTCTTCCTTAACCGATGTTTTGCACTTGTAAGTTTCTTGGTTACATTCAAATTTGTTTATATCTTATAAAAATCTGATCATCAGGGCTTTGTTGTGTGGCTCAGCTTAATGGACAATAACAAGCTAACCGGAAATCTTCCACCGGAGCTCTCTCAGATGCCAAGCTTGAGAATTCTGTAAGCACATTTAACTTCTTATTGAACATAACTAAATTTTCTCCGCATTCAAACCAAATTTGCTTCTTCATTTACAGACAATTGGACGGTAATAACTTTGATGACACTGAGATACCACCTTCTTACGGATCGATACCACATCTTGTCAAACTGTAAGAAACAGAACTTAGTAAAATAATTTTCTTTTTCCCTTGTGGCGTACTGATTTTGTTGGTTACAACATAACACAGGAGTCTCAGAAACTGCAAATTAAATGGACCAATTCCTGATTTAAGCCAATCACCATTTCTCTAGTACTTGTGAGTTACTTTAACAAGAAGAAACCATTAGCAATCTATATTAAAATAGTGTCTGAGGCTTCTTTTTTTTTTTTAACTTTTGATGCTTCAGAGATATTTCCTCCAACAAACTCACAGGAAAAATTCACAAGAACAAGTTCTCTGCAAACATTACAACTATGTAAGTGACCAAGCCAAGAAATGGAATGTTACAGTGTTGTTGACAAACTTAAACTGAACTTGTTTACTGTATGCAGTAACTTATACAACAATATGCTCAACGGATCCATCCCTTCAAACTTTTCTGGCCTTCCTCGGTTACAGAGACTGTAATAAGACCCTCTTTTGCTCTTCTCATTTCTTAGTTTGAAGGAAGAAAACAAAAACAAAGACAAGACTTTTGTCTTTTAAAATTTTCAGGCAAGTGCAGGACAACAACTTGAGCGGGGAGATTCCAGTGATATGGGAGAATAGGAGCTTTAACACAACGGAGAAACTTACCTTGTAAGACACGTCGTATTTACAAAACAGAGGAGGCCAATGTTTTTTCAAACAAGACTAGTAATTTTCTATTGATTTTGATTTGGAACAACTTGTAGGGACTTGAGGAACAACAAGTTTTCAAATGTG
>NC_025694.1:19488126-19504524 GCF_000633955.1 Camelina sativa | reverse complement strand
AATACATCACTCAACAAGCTTATAAAAACACCTTTTGTCAAGTCAAAAATCTGTTTGGTGTGTTCTTATTGGAGATTCTCTTGCTTCCCTTGATTAATCTCAATCTTCATAATTATTTCAATTCCACAAAATAACTATATCATACAAAAACTTATCACTACAAACTATTTTTCTGAATAAGTCAAAATGGTTCGGAGTTTTTCTTGATTTTTTTCCTGAACAAGTCAAAATTGGTTCAGTTCTATGCAAATGACCCCTTAGTTAGTAAAACCCTTGTCTTTCAAGTGAAGAGAAGAAAGTGTGACCCTATGTATAAAGGTGTGTTTTGACATTTACTCCCAAAATAAGAAAGAAAAATAGGCAACTTGGTTAATGGTTAAAGGTGCATTTGGTTGAGGTTATGTCCGTTGGGTTGTCTCTGTTTTATTAGGTTTGAATTTTTTATAAAAAGAGAAGAAGTAAGCAGTAACTTGCATGAACACAGAAGAAGTCAGCTATATTCTGATTCTATTCCTCCAATCAAAAGGGGGGAAGAGACTTGACCAAACCGTTAATTGTCTTTTAACCGCGTCCAACGCTCATTTATCACATTTAAATATGACAAAAAAACCACCAACTAGGCGTTAGTGATAGTTCCATTTAGTTTTTTTTTGTTTTAAACTCGTTGTTGCTTGAACTTCCATATATAGTGCTCATTCTTTACGTTGTATTCTCATTCTCTAAGCTTATGACTTTTTCTCAGCATTTTCAAGGTCATCACTAGGCAAAACAAATTTTGATCTGTTACTGGAACATATTAGAACAGAAGATGAAAGAGATGATGGGTGTAGTTGTAGTCATTCTGGTGTTGTCTTCTTGTTGCTTGTCTCTGATGGATGCCCAACAGATCACTCATCCGACCGATGGTACGGTCCTCTATATTTCTCTGAGCAACATCTATGTGTGACAGTGATAAGTGATGCTAATGAGGGGTTTTGTTGTTGTTGTTGCAGTTAGTGCTCTGCAGTATGTTCACCGAAAACTGAAGGACCCTATGAATCATCTTCAAGACTGGACAAAGACGGATCCATGCGCTTCTAATTGGACCGGTGTCATCTGCATCCCTGATCCTTCTGATGGCTTTCTTCATGTTAATGAGTTGTACGTTTGGACTTGTAAACTTTCTTCTATTGTTTTAAAATCCAAAAAAAAAACCTTAGGGATGTCATATAATAAATGGTTTGATCAAATGATGCTGGCGGTTGCTAAACATGAACCTCACCGGACAACTGGCACCTGAACTCGGCTTGCTATCAAATCTCACCATATTGTAAGTCCAGTGTTTTCGCTTGAGCTCTGGTTTTGCAATCAAACTATCTATTACAAACGCCTCCTTTATGTATTTCCTCATCACAGGAACTTTATGTGGAACGATCTTACCGGTCAGGTTCCACCAGAACTAGGAAACTTGACTCATCTCATCTTCTTGTAAGTAGTCTTGATCGTTGTTTCATCTAACATTTCTCCTTCATGAACACACCATTTGAACAGATTTCTGTTCTTCACTTTTTTTTGCAGGCTACTAAGTGGAAATCAACTGACAGGACCTTTGCCTCAAGACTCGGTTCTCTTTCCAATCTCTTAATCCTTCAGATAGACTACAATGAAATTAGCGGAGAACTTCCAACGTCCTTGGCAAAACTGAAAAAACTGAAGCATTTGTGAGATTTCCATCTCTCCTACTCTTCTCTTCTCTCTTCTTTCTTCAAACCCTTCTGACATCACTTTAACTTTCTTTGATAGTCACATGAACAACAACTCAATCACGGGTCAGATTCCGCCCGAGTACTCTTCCTTAACCGATGTTTTGCACTTGTAAGTTTCTTGGTTACATTCAAATTTGTTTATATCTTATAAAAATCTGATCATCAGGGCTTTGTTGTGTGGCTCAGCTTAATGGACAATAACAAGCTAACCGGAAATCTTCCACCGGAGCTCTCTCAGATGCCAAGCTTGAGAATTCTGTAAGCACATTTAACTTCTTATTGAACATAACTAAATTTTCTCCGCATTCAAACCAAATTTGCTTCTTCATTTACAGACAATTGGACGGTAATAACTTTGATGACACTGAGATACCACCTTCTTACGGATCGATACCACATCTTGTCAAACTGTAAGAAACAGAACTTAGTAAAATAATTTTCTTTTTCCCTTGTGGCGTACTGATTTTGTTGGTTACAACATAACACAGGAGTCTCAGAAACTGCAAATTAAATGGACCAATTCCTGATTTAAGCCAATCACCATTTCTCTAGTACTTGTGAGTTACTTTAACAAGAAGAAACCATTAGCAATCTATATTAAAATAGTGTCTGAGGCTTCTTTTTTTTTTTTAACTTTTGATGCTTCAGAGATATTTCCTCCAACAAACTCACAGGAAAAATTCACAAGAACAAGTTCTCTGCAAACATTACAACTATGTAAGTGACCAAGCCAAGAAATGGAATGTTACAGTGTTGTTGACAAACTTAAACTGAACTTGTTTACTGTATGCAGTAACTTATACAACAATATGCTCAACGGATCCATCCCTTCAAACTTTTCTGGCCTTCCTCGGTTACAGAGACTGTAATAAGACCCTCTTTTGCTCTTCTCATTTCTTAGTTTGAAGGAAGAAAACAAAAACAAAGACAAGACTTTTGTCTTTTAAAATTTTCAGGCAAGTGCAGGACAACAACTTGAGCGGGGAGATTCCAGTGATATGGGAGAATAGGAGCTTTAACACAACGGAGAAACTTACCTTGTAAGACACGTCGTATTTACAAAACAGAGGAGGCCAATGTTTTTTCAAACAAGACTAGTAATTTTCTATTGATTTTGATTTGGAACAACTTGTAGGGACTTGAGGAACAACAAGTTTTCAAATGTGTCAAGCGTTCTTCTAAACCCTCCTTCGAATGTCACAGTCAAGTAAAGATTATGTTTTAGTAAAAAGAATAACCTAAACAAATGTTTAAAGATGTGGATAGAGTAAATGAGTCCTCTGTTTTGATGAGCAGGCTTTTCGGAAACCCAATTTGTACAAATGTAAATGGGGGAAAGCTAGCTGATCTCTGCGGCATCTCAACGGTAGAAGTGGAATCTCCTGGAACTTCTTCTTCGGAGAACAAAACTAATGGAGACTCAGACTGCAAACGCCAGTCGTGTCCCTTAAGCGAGAACTACGATTACGTGATTGGTGCTCCAGTTGCGTGTTTCTGCGCTGCACCACTTGGTATTGCACTTCGGCTTAGAAGTCCAAGTTTCTCTGACTTTAGACCTTACAAAGTCTCCTACATGCTCGATGTGGCTTCCCCAAACAATCTTGGGATAAACCCTTATCAGATATCTATTGACTCATTCTCATGGCAATCGGGTCCAAGGCTAGCCATGAACATGAAGATTTATCCTGAGTACAGTGAATTAAACAGTAAATTCAACACTACTGAAGTTCAACGTATTGTAGACTTCTTTGCAACTTTTACTTTGGATACTGATGATTCTCTTGGCCCCTACGAGATTATTAATATCGACACTGGTGCATACAAAGACGGTAATACTAATACACATATCTTTATACTTGTCATTGTGAAATCTAAAGCGTATGTATTTTTTTTACTTTTGCTTGTTGTAGTTACTATCAAATTCCCGAAACAATCGGGAACGAGCAAAGGTGGCAAAGTTGGAATCGTTTTAGGAGCTATTGCTTTCTTCCTTGTAGTGTCCTCTCTAGCTTTGATCTTCTTTATTCGAAGAAGCAAACAAAAGAGAAAAACTAAAGAGGTTGACATGGAACGAGAACAGCACAGTAAGTGGAAACTAAGTCAATCTCTCTGTTTCGAGTTTTTTTTCTTTAACCAGTGTCTAATGCTTTTCTCCTGGATCTAGTTCCAAAATCTCCAATGAATATGGAGAGCGTGAAAGGTTACAATTTCGCGGAACTTGATTCAGCAACAAGCAGTTTCAGTGATCTTTCTCAGATAGGCAGAGGAGGCTATGGGAAGGTCTACAAAGGCCATTTACCAGGTGGACTGGTTGTAGCGGTCAAACGTGCAGAGCAAGGTTCTCTGCAAGGTCAAAAAGAGTTCTTCACAGAGATCGAGTTGCTCTCCCGGCTACATCACCGAAACCTTGTTTCTTTGCTTGGCTACTGCGATCAGAAAGGAGAACAGGTGAGTCTCTTCACAACATTACAAAATTTCAATTAAGATAGTATTTGTGTTGATTTGTTATGTCTTTTTTCAGATGTTGGTATATGGGTACATGCCTAACGGCTCTCTTCAAGATGCACTCTCTGGTAAGTTCCTTCCTTGTCTTGTATATATAAAAAGTGTTGTGGGATGATTTTTGATACATGAATGTGTCAAACTGCAGCGAGGTTCAGAGAGCCGCTGAGTTTTGGGATGAGACTGAGAATAGCGCTCGGGTCTGCGAGGGGGATTTTGTATCTGCACACAGAAGCTGACCCACCAATCATTCACCGAGACATTAAACCAAGCAACATTCTTTTAGACAGCAAGCTGAACCCTAAAGTTGCAGATTTTGGGATCTCAAAGCTCATAGCACTAGATGGTGGTGGAGTGCAAAGGGATCACGTAACTACCATTGTCAAAGGCACCCCTGTATGTGTTTTTGTTCCACCAAAATCCTCTGTTTTTTAATCTCTTAAGGAAGGAGACTAATTCTTGAAACCTAATACATACAGGGATATGTGGATCCAGAGTATTACTTGAGCCACAGGCTAGCGGAGAAGAGTGACGTATACAGCCTCGGCATTGTCTTTTTGGAAATTCTAACGGGAATGCGTCCCATCTCACACGGAAGAAACATCGTCCGGGAGGTGAATGAAGCGTGCGAAGCTGGGATGATGATGTCAGTGATAGACGGGAGCATGGGGCAGTACTCGGATGAATGTGTGAAGAGATTCATGGAACTGGCCATCAAATGTTGTCAGGACAACCCAGAAGAGCGTCCGACGATGCTGGGAATTGTTAGGGAGCTGGAGAACCTCTACGGGATGCTTCCAAAAGAAGATAAGCCATACTCAAGCCCTTCAGTTCAATCCTCTGCTTCAGGAATGTCAGGCTTTGCTGCTGCTTCCACAAGAGGCAGTTATACTAACTTCTCTGACTTCACAGCTAACCAGCTCGTCAGTGGCGTCATTCCCTCCATCGCACCGCGCTGATCATATTGTTAAATTAAATGTGTGCAGTTTATTTTGGATGCTTCCATACATAAAGTTCAAAGACAATCAGTGAATTTTTTTTTCTTTTACTTTAGTTTACATAAATTAATAATTATACAGGCGAGACTGGTATAGCATCATGATCTGAGGGTACCACCTCCATCTACTAGGATTTTATTAGAAGACCATATGCAGCTTCCAAATGTGTTCATAGAATCAGGTTGTGCTAAGAGAAATAGCTTAATTAAGGACATGTGAAGTTCACGTGACTCTGATTAATTAGCGTATGCCTTGTACGACAAGAATAATATATAAAAAAATGAAAATTTTATACAATAAGTAAAATATACAATTTATAGATATCTTATCATCTTTTTACATAAAATATGTATTATCACGAGTTCAATATCATTGAAAGCTTTCGAAAAATCTTACCCTAGAGCTTATCGTTCTTCTCTTCTTTCTAGAGTTCAATTTCGCGTTCTTCGTAACCCTAGCCATGGATAGAGCATGGGGTTCAAAGCCTGGTAGCGGAGGTGCAGCCTCCGCCAGAACGAGGCCATAGATCGCCGTGAGCGTCTCCGTCGTCTTGCTCTTGAAACCATAAACCTTGCGAATGATCCTTATTTCCTTAAAAACCACCTTGGAACCTACGAGTGTATACTATGTGCAACGTTGCATAACAACGAAGGAAACTACTTGGCACATACTGAAGGAAAGAGGCATCAGATAAGCTTGGCAAAGAGAACTGCCCTGGAGGCTAAGGATGCTCCAGCTAAGCCGCAACCGCTACCACATAAGAGCAAAGTCTCAGTTCGCAAAACAGTTAAAATCGGTAAACCAGGGTATCGTGTTACAAGGAAGTACGATCCTGAGCTAAAGCAAAGATGTATTCTGTTTCAGATTGAATATCCTGAGATAGACGACAACATAAAGCCAAGACATCGTTTCATGTCATCTTATGAGCAGAAAGTTCAACCTTACGACAAGAGATATCAATACCTTTTGTTTGCAGCTGAGCCATATGAAACCATATCTTTCAAGGTTCCTAGCACTGAGATTGATAAATCATCCCCTAATTTTTTTTCTCACTGGGATCAAGACTCCAAGATGTTTAATTTGCAGGTGTGTTTTAAGCCGCCCAACAAGCCTCAGTTCACTGTTGTAGCAAACGGACATCCACCACCGCCACCACCACCTCCAATGGCTAATGGTCTTTGGCCAATCCCGCCTCCACCACCACCTCCAGTGGCTAATGGGTTTTGGTTTATCCCGCCGCCTCCACCACCAGCTAACATGTGAAAGTGAAACTAGCAACGTAAGAATCAGCTATAAGTAGTTTAAACACACTACTATAATTATGGTTTATTTAAAAGATTGTGCTCTTTGACTATCTGTTTTTTCTTTGAACCAATTATTTTGTTTTACCTTTATTGAGTTTTCTATATGCTAAAGACACTACTTTTTGTTTTTTCCGTTGGTTAATACATTTTTCTTTCTTTCTGCAGAGATATTTTGTTGGAATTGGGCAAAGGTTATGACCCTTTCGGAGATAAAGCCTGTAAAGGTTGATAGCCTATCGGAAACAAAGCTGATAAATGATACAACTGCCGAATAAACGAATACGAAAACCATATTAACTTGATAATTTGGTCATAAGTTGTTGAATTGTAAAGGAAAATTTAGAATTTACTTAAACCATTTAACAATGCACCTTTGGTTTAAAGTTTGCAGCTTTGGCGCCACTGAGTAGCCACACTCACCGGGGATGAGGCCAGTGATGGCGGAAGTGATGAACGAGTTTGGAATGCACTACTCAAGCTGCACCCAACAAGGAGGCCATAGTGGAAAACTATAAACAACGGTGTTTTGTGCGAAATATTATATATCTTGCCGACCAAGTTATCTTCAATACTTTGTCAGTGTGCTCATTATCATCGTCAAATGTGTTGACTGATGAGTCCACGAGGTAATGTCAGATCCAATTCAATTGATTTTGATCACATTTGAACTCACTATTATTTTTTCAGATTATATATACTAATATACAACCCGAAACCTTAGGTTAGTACTACTCTGCTTTTACCATTGCTATGTTTATTCGTTCGTATAGAACATGAGGCTACGAATTTGTCTTATCATGGGAACTTGTTAGATAAAATTGTGTTTATTGAAGATTAAAATGGGAAGCCTTTATGGAACTACATTTTAGTTGTATACACCAAAAACTAAATTTTTGCACAATTTCAAACTGTTCACCAAAAACACTATTCAAGCTCCTCATCAGTAAGGTTCAACCAATCAAACTCATTCTCCGGCAGCTCTTTAACCATTTCATCTACTCCTCTCTCAACAATCACGTTGATCCTCCACAACACAATCTTACTTTCCCATTTCATGCCTTTGATTGTATACAGTCTCCAAAGCAGACCCTTAACCAATTTGTACTTGCTTGTACCATACCATCGCAACTGTTTCTTCACAATGCCTTCCACATCTCTGAAAGCTCTCCTCACAAGCCCAACTTCCATTCCTCTTCCTACAAGCTCTCTCACTGAATCTATCATCTTATGTGCGATCTCCTTAACGTATCTAGCGTGACTTGAGACCTCTATCAAGTGAATTGCTGCAAAGAAGGCACCTGTAAACGCCAAAACCCAGCAACTGTTATCTACAAACAACTCTGTTGGTGGGTTTATCCTTCTGCTTATCTCTGGGAGAATAACTTCAATCACAGGAACCACAAACTCCACATGTTCAAGCGGCATTGTTAAGCACTGGAAGATATAAGCCGCTCTGTGAAACTCTGTTTTACTCGATGCAATATAATTGCGTAAAGCGTACCATGTGACATCTTGGTGTTTGAACAACTCATACGCAACGTGACTCACCACCTCACCTAAGACTTTAAACATACTGTCTGTGATTCCTTGTTGCCGAAGGCAAGAGATAAGCAACGGCTGGAGTTGTCTCATCACTGAAAAGTCTATATGCATTTTCTTTGAAGTGTGATAAGAGAGTAAGACATTGACCCTTCTGATTGCTATCTCTCTGGACCTATCTTCAAGTTCAGTTGACGCAAAGATCTCTAAGACTTCTAGTGAAGATAAATCTTTCAAATGGTCATACCAGTCACGGCCAAATTCTGCTCCATGATCTTGATCAGTTTCCTGATGATATGGTTTTGTAAACAACATGTTGATCTTGCATACAATCTCCTTGGTCTGTGTTCCTACTTCTCTGACATTTCCGATCTCTGTCACGAACGTCGACACAAAATGGCATTGATCTTTAGTGTACTTATACAGACTCATGTCTCTTGATAGAGACCTTTCGAAATCTTCAAGCCCTCGTACCAAAAACTTTTCCTGTCCAATCTCCACTAGCATTTTTGCTGATTGCAGAACATTCACAAGCTGAGATCTCATTATATTCTTAATCACGTCCCGTTTCATACCTGTACTGAAAAACTGAATCCCCAATTTAACAAGAGTCTGTAAAGCCAAGCTCCAATCTTCAACTACACTTTCCTCAGGATCAACCAAAACCTCCTTAGCTTTATCTAACATAATCTTCAGAAACTTCTTGATGAACTCCTCGTAGACCGGTGGCAAATCGAGGAAGACGTTAAAAGCCTTGACAGGTTCTTTATTTGCAAGCAAGAATATACAATCGCCAAGCTCGTCCCATTCGTCTTTATGAAAGTCCATGACATTGTCAGCTACACAAGACACGATTCTTCTGAGGATCTTGATGTCAGATTCTTTGGTCTCCTGCCTTGTCAAACACGGAATCAGAACCCTTTTGATTACATAAAGAGAGTCGAGAGAGAGTTCGAACTCGCGGTTTCTCAAATCGGTGAGAGTCAAGGAGAGTTGATAGATTGATCGGAATCTGGTGACGCCATTGGAAGAAGATTGAAAGACCTGAAGAAGCTTGAGGGCTAAGCAATCTGGGAAATTAGCGACACAGAAATGGTACAGAGCTTGCGCTGTTTGATATTGTTTGGATTCTTTACGTAGAAAGAGTTGATCCACAACAATCGCTACGTCTTTGTGGCTTGGACTCACAAGAATCTCCCTCGCTTTCAACCTAAGATTCAAAGATTCTGACATTTCGTCTCCGTCGACCATAGTCTTAGAATCTTGTTCTCTGGTAAATGGAAGTGTACAAACAGAGTTTTCTAATTATGAAACTGAATATAAACCGGACTAAACCGATCACCAAGTTACTGATTTATTTCATTAGAGGAAAGATCTTACTTATTAGTGGCTAATTTTTATTATTGTAAGTTGGACTGAGTAATTAGTGGGATGAGCCAGGCCCGTACAGTAGTGCAACACATGGGCGACTCGTAAAAGCCCAGATAGCAAGCTATCATAACGGGCTTTCTCCCTAAAAAAATAGAGTTAATATCGTATGGGCCGATGACCCATATATCAGATATTAAACTGATAAGAACAGATACTACACTTGATCTTAGCCAAAAGGCCGAGAAAGGTATGAATTGTATGGTCTCGTGGCCACGTTATTTATACTACTTCTCTTGTCTTCCACTTTTACGTTGTAACCGATGTGGGACCTTATGATGAGTTAAAAAACTTAAACTAAAACAAAACACACGCTCTTCCTCTGTGTACGTGTGTATCTTCTTTGTCGGTTTCACTGGAAGCTGAGGCTCTCTCAATATTCTCTGTGATGATGCGGTTCCAAGACACTAAACAAAATTCTCTGTTATATTGCCATCATGAAGGAACTCTTTATCTGATTCATCCATGGATTCCTCATCCTCCGTAGGTTCCAAGACAGTAAACAGGTGGAAGCATTGACAATGAGATTTTATTAAATACAATATACAATGATGAGCTATGGATAGGTGTTTCAGATGTTGTGTTTACTTTTGTAGGATTGGAGACAGAGGCCAAAGCTGAGCTTGTTATCTACTACATTGGAGGAAGAAATTTCAGTGAAAGGAACAGCCACTGTACTTAAGACAGAGGCCGAGTGTAGAACTTGTTCTGATAGTTACAAGTTAAAGCATCAAGTGAACTCTCAAGACAAAAGTATTTAGTGAAGGGAAAAAATGGGAAGCTTTTATTGAAGTGTTTCAAGAACTAAGTACATATTCCGGCACTCTATCTATCTCTTTCTTTACAAATTTGTTCTCCAAGCAAACTAAACACCAAAAAACTAAGACTCTGCACAATTTCAGACTATACACCCAACAAAAAAGAAAAAAACTAGTGTTCTATTCAACCTTTTCAACTGTAAAGTTCGACCAATCAAACTCACCCTCCTTTGGTAGCTCTTTCTTCTCCTCTTCCACATCTCTCTCGACTACCACGTTGATTCTCCACAGTACAATCTTACTTTCCCATTTCATCCCTTCGATTGAATACAG
Organism: Camelina sativa; assembly: GCF_000633955.1. NCBI lineage: Eukaryota > Viridiplantae > Streptophyta > Magnoliopsida > Brassicales > Brassicaceae > Camelina > Camelina sativa. The sequence continues at coordinate 19,493,917 of NC_025694.1, read as the reverse complement.
TCTCCAAAGCAGAGCCTTAAGGAATTTGTATTCGCTTGTGCTGTACCATACCAACTGTTTCTTCACAATGGTTTCAACATCTCTGAAAGCTCTCCTCACAAGCCCAACTTCCATTTGTCTTTCAACAAGATTTTCTACAGAATCTATCATCTTATGTGCAATCGTGCTAACGACGACACTGTTACCTGGGCCCTCTATCAAGTGAGCTGCTGCACAGAAGCCACCGGTAAACGCCGAGACCCAGAAACTGTTATCTACCAACAACTCTCCTGGTGGCTCTAGCCCTTTCATTATCTCAGGGAAAAGTTTATCCATCACAGGGTACAAAAAATCTGCATCAACAAGTTCAACTGATAAGCATTGGAAGATACAAACCGCTCTCTGAAACTCTGTTGTACTCGATGCAATATAATCGCGTAGCTCATAGCATTCATCATCTTGGCAGATCATCATCTCATACGTAACATCGTCCATCACCTCAGCTAGGACTTTGAACATACTGTCGGAAACTCCTTCCTTTAAGCAAGAGATGAGCAATGGTAGGAGTTCTCTTATCTCTGCAGCATCTATTTCCACCTTCTCTGAAGTGTGATCAGATAGTAAGACCTTGAGCCGTCTGATAGCTATCTCTCTGGACCTATCTTCAAGTTCAGTTGCCGCAAAGATTCTCAAGACTTCCAGCGAAGATAAATTCTTCAAATGATCATTCCAGCCACAGTCAAAACGATTGTTAAGATCATCATCATGGGGTTTGATGACTGGACTTTCCTGTCCTGTAACCAGCATTTGGATCCTCATCACAACCTCCTTGGTCAAATGAGTCCCAACTCCTTCGATCTTGCTCATTAAAGTCGACACAAAACGGCACTGATCCGTAGTGTAATGATACAGACTCATGTCTCGTGAGAAGAACCTCTCGAAATCTTCAAGCCCTTTTACCAAAAAATGTTCCTTTTCCTTGTCAACTAGCTTCTTTACTGAACTCACAAAAGGGGGAACCTGAATATCCATTAACACAACAATCAACTCGACCCTCACCCCTATATTCACCAGATGAATCCACATTTTAACAAGAGTTTGCAAAGCCAAGCTCCAATGTTCGACTCTATAAGGATCAAGAAAGACCTTACTCGCTTCCTCCAAGATTTTGTGCTTAAACTTGTTGATGAAACCCTTGTAGACTGTTGGCAAATCAACAAAAACGTGAAAAGCGTTCACAGGTTCGCTACTCGCCAGTGTTAAGATACAATCACCGAGCTCGTCCCATTCCTCTTTATGCAACTCCACGACATTGTAAGCTACACAAGACACGATTCTTCTGAGGATCTTGATGTCAGATTCTTCGGTTTCTTGCATCTCCAAGCACGGAATCAAAGCCCTTTTGATTTCATAGAGAGAGTCGAGAGAGAGTTTGAAGTCATCGGAAGAAATCAAATCGGTGAGGGTTTCGGAGAGTTGATAGATCGATCGGAATCTTGTAACGCCATCGGAAGAAGGCTGATACACCTGAAGAAGCTTTAACGCTAAGCAATCTGGGAAATTAGCGACGCAGTGATCGTACAGAGCTCGCGCGGTTTGATATCCTTCGGATTCTTTACGCAGAAAGAGTCGATCCACAACAATCGCTAGTTCATTGTGGCTTGAACTCACAAGAATCTTTCTCGCTTTCAACCTAATTCGCAATGCTTTCAAAGATTCCTCCATTACTTCACTTTCTCCTGATTCGAGTTTTCCCGAGAAAATCTTCTGGAAAGGGAGAAAAGCAAAAAATTGGGTTTATAAAAGATTTGCAAAAATTTAAACCGGACTTAACCTAAACCGATAAACCGGGCCTAACCTAGAACGTAAACTCTTCAGTTTCATTATTGGCGGCCAAATCGTATTTGTGGTTTTTGACGAGGGTTGAAGATTTGTAAGAGGTTTTATTTAACCAAAACTCAATATAAACCGGACTTAAACCAAAACCAAACCAAACCAAATCAAAAATAACTTCGGTTTTATGTTGACTCTCAATTTTATTTCCAAATCAAACCCCATCATTTTACGCTACTACTCTTTTTTGGTTCAGTAAAATATAGAAAAAATATTTATTTTATTTGTAAATAGCTTTCATTTTAGTAAGAAGAACAAGGAAACTTGAGAATAATCTCCTTTTTGTTTAAAGGAAAAAGAAATTTGGCAATTTTCATTTTGCAGAATAAAAATATATGCTTGTATGGCCAATATGGCTGTTAGGACTTTGCAGGAGCTAACACAATTACGACATTTCTTTCCCTTTTAAGAGGTTATAGTCTTGAGTATACAGTATAGAGACCCTTGAACATGAGAGACTATATCGATAAGTCAACGTATTTCTTGAGCTTATTGAAAGATGTCATAGGTAAACTTTGTAAATGCACTCAAAAAAAATTCTAGCAATATATTTATTTAATGAATTCATATATGTTACTTTGGGTTATGATTATTATTTATTATTTAATGAATGTCGATTAAGAAGTTTTTTTTGTGTTTTAGGACCTAACTGGTTCAAACGCTGCGGTTGTGGTTGCGGTTGCGGGAGATTGCGGAAGCGGGTGATTGCAGTTTCAAGCGTTATTAAGCGTTTTGAACGACTGGTTTAACAGTTTACAATTGGTGTGTTTGCGGGAGGTTTACGACTGGTTGACAAGCGGGTGCAATAGCGGTTGGAACATAATAAATGTGATATATAATATATAAATGTTTAAAAACACAAAAAAATAATTAAACTTGATTTATAATTTAAATTTATTAAAAAATACTAAAATAATTATTCAAAAACAAATAAATTTCATATTGAAATACTTATTCCTTTATGCATTTGGCTTTTCATCAAAAATATAATCAAGTAACTTGATAAATGACAAAACATATGCTTTAGATCGTAGATCTTTTCTCTTAGATCGTGGGTCAGTAGTTGCATCAGAAGGAATGGTTAAGTGAGAGTTGAGAAGAGTCACTAGTGGTTTGTTTTAATATTTTTCACAAATATTCTTATTTTTAAAAAATTTATATGAAATATTATATTTATATAGATTTTTTTGAACTTATGTGTGATGCGTCATTAAATTTACATCAAGTTTTCCGGGTTATTGTTAATTGGAATATTATTTTCTTCTAATTGTTATTTCATAATCTCTATAATCGTATCCATACTTCATTTTCTTCCATCCTTAATAAGTAAAATGGTTAGATAGAAGATATAACACAAAAGAATTTCATTATCATTGATTTCTTTTAAGTTTTTTATATATAAAAAAAAAATCAACCGCAATCGCCCGCAACCGCAAACGCTTGCGGGAAGCAGCTTTTGGAATTCAGTGGTTTGAAGCGGTTGGGAGCGATTAGGAACGATTGGGAGCGTTTTATGTGATTGGTTCAAATCGTTAGCAACCGCTACCACCCGCAAACACAGCGTTTTCGGGAGGTAGCGGGAGAACCCGTCAACACCTAAGTAACAACATAAATGAAACATAGCGTTGTTAGGTGTCCAGAGGAATACCAGGTTGATCTTGCAATCCACCACTTAAAGAGTGATATATATCTCTTGTGAAAGGGTATTCCAGCTGGGAGGGTTCTAGCATAACTGACCTAGAAAATTTTGTGGCGGAGTTTAACTCTAAATATGACTTGATACATAAGCTACAAATTTGATAGGCAAAAGAGACAGGCCCTGTTCGGACGACTGTCGCTGAAACAGCTGCAGCGACCGGAAAAAATAACGTAAACAAAGGCAAAATTATGATTGATCAGAAATAAAGAGTCGATGGAGATGAGATTTATTGTCGCTAGCTCCCGAAAAAGAGTTGCTGCAATTTCCGGCAATAGTTTTAACTGACGTGGCGACTGAAAAATCATCAATTACTCACAATTTGTTCTACGTCACGTGTGGCTCATTTCAAAACTCATTAAAAACAAAATTATATTTGAGTCGCTGAAAGGTGTCGCTGGTGACACAGTAACGAACAAAGCCACAGTTCCGATAAATAAGACATATCCATATTGGGTTTTTCTGCCTAATCAAATAGGTGTTAAACGGTGAATACATGACGATCAACTACACTTCATCTACACGATCGAAGCCAGAACTACACAACAAACAACGGCAGTGAACTCGAAGTTGGTGGATGATGGTGACACACGAACTCAGCTACAACAATCTCATATATATACTAAGGATCTCAAAGTCTCAAGTTGCTCTTGCTGTTATTAGATAGACACTTGAGGCTCCATTTTTCCATTTGGTCTCGATCGAACTCATATAAACTTCTCGTTTTTACTCTCAATTTCATTGCACCATTCTAGTATTTCCATTTATTTTTATTGACTTGAGCATAAGAGAATCTTCAAAAGACATTCCTAATGGTGTCTTTTCACCATTGACCATTCCATCCCCTATGCTAGATACCAAAAAATTATATCTTACTAGGTTGGTACCCGCGCTATGCCGCGAGTTATTTTTAGATTATTTTTATTTATTAATTTTATTTTATATTTTTTGAAATACTATTTGTTTTTTTGTTGTTTGGAATCAAATATATCAAAATTAATAAAGTTTTTTGTAGTGGGCAATGGTAATCTTTTTTTGTTTTTCGTATTTTTATAATTTGTTATAGTTTTTAAAGTAAAAAATAAAGAAAAAATAGACTTAAACAAATTGTGGTTACAGTAATTTTTGTTACATATTAGTACATGAGTCCGCATAAATGATTTTCAAAAAAATAAATACTTAGATAAATAAACATTAAAATTTATAAATTGGATGATATTGTATATGAATGTGATTTTCTTTTTTTATTATAACTCGAACTTACTCATAATATATCACTACCAAGTACAATATTTTTTGCCAATCAAGCTCAATAATTGAAGCCATTCAATTTAGTTAAATTTTCCAATACAATATGATAAACCGAGATATTATTTGCCTTTGTGAAAATTATCTGTGGACGTTGATTAGCTAGCTTGACGACTTTGGAATACATTATTTGGTTTAAATCATTGTCTCCTTCTCCACAAGATATCCTTTATAAAACTTTGAAGTCTTGGCCATGCTTAGGAGAACCAAGGACTTGAACCAAACATCTTGAATCACTTTCTGTTTCTATTTCTGATATGAAGGTGTGATTCTGTTTTTAATGGTGTTCTTTATATGGCATGTGTTGGTTGTTTCGTTCTGTCCATAACTCATATATTGAAGCATGCGTGCACCTCGAAGTGCGCCTCCAACCATTCTAGATAATTGCAACTATATAACCGATCATGATTCCAATCTATCATGTGTTGTTTGCTACAAATCAAAGATGAAGCTTTTGCATTTTACTAAGATCGAAAGGGAAATAAAAGATGATAATTTTCACATAGAGAGTTCTGGAAGTAGTAGTAAGTAACTTGTATTGTACTAAACCTTGAAAAAAGAAAACGTTCTGGTCCAAAGCAACAATTTGCTCAATATCATCTTCATTCAAGACCTAAGTCAACAAAGAAGAGGTGAGTCAATTTATACAAATACTAATATTTTTTTCTTGAAGCAACCCTAAAAGCTTGAATAAAAACAAAATTTTTACCTCAATTAGACTTGCGATTCTAAAAAAAATTAATGAAATTTGTAATGCCCAAGTTGCTTTTTTGTGAATTTTTTAATCTTTTGTATATCAGACGACAATTGTGTGGTTAGTGAGGGGCTTACCTGAGGAATTGATATCTCTATGTCTCTTTTCTCTTCTTCCTTCATCTTTCCATCACTATCTCTCTCTCTCTCTCTCTCTCTCTC
>NC_025694.1:19430954-19488074 GCF_000633955.1 Camelina sativa | reverse complement strand
CTCTCTCTCTCTCTCTCTCTCTCTCTCTATTCTATCTTTTCAAATTTCTTCCTTGTCCTAATTTTTAACCTCGCTTCTTTTTCCAAAGAGTTCTCGATAACCGAAGAATTTGATTTCAGAATTTGTAGATTTTGATGATATTCTTGTTCGAATTAATCAAAAGTGAATTTGGTGAGATTGCTTTGCCTCTTTAACAATGACATATATTTCTTCCATGTCTTTTGCCGCACGAGTTGTGCGTTTTCTTCTCTTTATATTTGTTTCATCAAAGGCAAAACTTTGTGACGATTCTTTTGTTTCTTCTCTCTAACAGAATTCAAGAACAATTAGTGTGAAGGAGGCAAACATACAATTAGAGTCTTCATATATTTTTTTATGTCGGCAAGAGTTTATTCAGTGAAATACAACGTGATGTGGCACATAGGGGTGTCCATCGGGCTGGCCCGACCCGAAATCCGCAAAACCCGCATATATTTGGGCCCTTCTTGATCCGACCCAAAATACTTCCAAGCATATATTTCAAAGCCCGACCCGGCTCTAACAAGGTTATAGGACTTTTCGGGCTATTCTGAGCTTATCTTATGGATAAAAAATTCAAACTTATAAATTAGTTTATAACATGTCTTAAAAAGCAATTTTTAAGGGTGCAATATAAAACAAATCAATCAAATTTAAAAATATATATAATTCATATAAAATATCACAGATAAAAATTTTAAAAATATTAAATAAGGGTATTAAGTAAATATGAAAACTAAGATTAGAGTTTTAAACTTTATTTACAATCAAATATTGCAATCAAACAAAAATATTAACAAAAAAGTAAAACTACATTTGTATAAAGGCTTTTCAAGCCGGCTCGAGCCCGATCGGGCTAAGCCTTAAAAACTCTAAAGCCCGAACGGGCTGAGTCCAAAAGACCTGATTTTTCTGGACATATATTTAAGTCCAAACCCGGTGTTTTCCAAAGTTGGACCGGGCCGGACCAGTCTGCGGGCTCTGGGCCTAATTGATATGCCTAGTGGCACATCTATACTATTAAAGCAGAAGTACTCACTATACTCAAATTGGACCATGACTTTCTTTTGGTACGTTCTTCATTAAAAATGATTAGAGAATCACGTAACTAAATAAAATTAACCTATAGTTTAGATTTGTCTAAAAGACATTTATACCCTTTGCTCGACACCTTATTTACCACCCGGTTGGGACGCGGATCCTGTTTAACCCGACAATAGTAGACTTCAAAACACGCGGATCTGTTTGTAATCCGGGTTGATAATATTTGGATCGTTTAATGTTGTTTGATTCAAGAATAGTTATTCTCGTCACCAAACAGAGGTATAATCCCTATAAATAAGGAAATTGGTATCCGAGTATTTAATAGCTTCAGTAATATCAAATATTAACTATTATCATACTTAATCCATATATTTATTACGAATAATAATAATAATGAGAAATTTTTAATACTTATTGATTGTGACTTTGTTGAGATATTTACGGAATTATTTGATTAAATACGAAATTATATATATATATATATATATAAACTTATTTGATTTGCTTTTATATTGTGAGATATTTACGGAAACAACAAATCAACTTAATACAATTAAATAAAAACAAATCATCATTTACTTTAGATTTTTTAATATTTCCTTAACAAAATTATAGTAATTAATTATGAATAGTATAGATGGAAATAATAAAAAACTCAGATTTATATATGTAAAGTTATAAAGTAATTTACAGAAAAGGTGTCCTGTATATCCCACATCGACTAAATATTTTGGAATATGGCTCATAATCACTATAAATACATGACTAATATGTTTTGAGTATAAATGAGCATGAAGCTTGATTTATCAGGTATCCAAATTTAACAGTTTAATTTGGTTCTATATTTGATCATATTTAAAAATTTAAAATGTAAACATATTTTAATATCTTTACGTTTTTAAAAAAGTTTAAGATATTATAAATATTTAAATTTTTATAGAATGTATAAATTATTATAAGTATTTGAACTCCGTCGAAAGTTTAAAATATTATAATATATTTAAAGTCTATAAAATATTTAAGTAATATTAATATTTTTACTCTTAAAAATTTTAAAATATAAAAAAGTTTGAGTTAAACCCGTTAAAACAGGTATTTTTATCAAACTATAAAATAGATTGATTTTTATAATTTTTTTCTCTTTGTAATATGTATAATTGCGAGATATTTTTGTAAGTTGTTTAATGTTGCTTCCTTAATAATCATTTAAAATTTTGAAATTATCTATATTAAAGCAGAAGTACTCATGAACCAACTTTTGGACCATGACTTTGTTTTGGTAGTTTTAAAATAAAATGTTTAGTAATCAATAATTATTAATATATTAGTATATTATGGCATTAAAATTCTCTAACCATTCAAATTAAGTCGGATCTTGCACGAAACATTTAGCACCAGATTATTTGATCCGATTTTGTCATCAAACATTATCTGTTGATTCTCAAAATAAAATTATATCTTGGCCACATATTTTTCAATGGCTTTAGTTAGAACTATATATTTCGATTTCCAAACCTTACAAAATTGCTTGATTGTCGAGATTGTTTTTAACTGAAAATCTAAAACAATATTTTGGGATAATCTTACACATGAATATTTATTTATCTTTTAGTTATAACAAAACAAGAAACAAGATATATTTTACTGAGATTTGATATATCAAATATTAACTTCTAAATGATAACCTAAATATACATAATCTCACTATAAATACAATGGTTTCCTAACCATTGAAATATCTCACGCTAAAATTTAACAAGCAACTTTTCCTCTTTTGACGACAAACCAAAATAAAGAAAAATTCATCCTCTTACAAAACTACTGTCCGATATTTCGGTGTGTCTATCATCTTACAAAAGTACTATCCGATACTGCGGAGTATCTATCCTCTTCCAAAACTACTATCCAATATTGTGGTGTGTTTGTTTCCATGAAAAGCTACATTATGCAAACTACTTACTCTATTAGGATTTCCAATTTACCGTATAACCTCAAATATACAAATAAACACTATATAAACAAAGAAAATAAGTCAAAATAAAAAACTACATTACAAAAATATAAATTACAAAAAAAAATAACTAACAAAATATATAATCTCGTGTTGTAGCATTGGCCTCCCCTAGTAGTTTTTTTATTTGTTTAGAAAGATTAACTGTATTAATTCAAATATTTTTATTGGCTATTGATTTTAACTGAGGTGTCAACACAAGATTCAATGTTGAGGCTGATGTATCACACAAGAAAAGCAACACATCCTTCTTTTATTTTATTGATGACTCAACTCATATGTAAAAAAGAATTAGTTAAATTTAGATCTATCATCTATTAATTATGAGTAAAACTTGATATACCATTAGTAAAATATCTTAGAAATTTCAACAATATTTCATCAAATTTAAGAGTCGTAATTATTGTATGTTTAATAATATTCTATTTAATATACTAAAAATATTTTCTTTACGATCATGCTCCTACTGATTTCATGTAAAACATAATTGTGAATTTTACAAGTTATATACATGAACACATCTCACTGAATCTTGATTGTGTTATTTTATTAAGTGAAGTGTTTTAAGGGATTTTTTTAGTGTGGAAATTTTGGACTCCTCTTATATTTAGTTTTTTTTTTGCTTAAAAAAAACAATTTCTTCATAATTTTGTTGGTCCATATTTTTTTTTTACAATCTAATGTTATATACCAAATTGTTAATTGATTAACGATTTTTTTAAATAGAATTTTACACTATAATTCTTTTTTGGTGAATGGTGACTGGTGAGTTGGTGAAAGTAGCATACTTCAAAAAGAATATTCAAAATTGATCCAAATATTAATTTTTATTATTTTTAGTTCGCATGATAATTGATAACACAAATATATGGTTGTATCTTTGTAGAAAAAGAAACTATATATCTTCACTTGATGATGGTGCCCCATCATAATGTAAGCAACAACATCTGCCTCCTTTTGAAGAATAAGGAACACACAATTGAAACTTTGGATCTAATCCATGGCCTCTGCATAAGTGTTTGCAAATGTCATCAGTTGTACAATAGCCTTTAAAAACACATCCACTTGCTGAAAAAAAAAAAACAACAGACAGATTAACTTATTTTCTTGCATTCTTTATTTTGTATGAATAATTAATAAAACAACATATTACCTATTGATTGAGTAAAAAGAAGACAAATAATCAATAGTAGAAAAGCAAAATTATATTTTTGTGTTTCTCTAATCTTTCTCTTGTGAAGGGTTTAGTTTTTTTTTTCTTTTTGGTTTTTGAGCAAATGGTTATCCTCTTATATATATTTTTATATTCAAAATTTCTTTAAATATATATATACTTACTATTTCAGGTTGCAGAAAAAAACTAAACTAAAATATTCTTTGAAGACATATACAACTAATTACAAATTTTAAAAGTCTTTTTCTTTTTTTGTCATGCCATTTTTGAGGAAGTCAAATAAAAATTACTGAAATGAGGCAAGTAAAATATTGACTGTTGACTAAAAAGAATGACTAAATAGTATAATCCATCTATGAGGGAAATAAAATTCTCGGTGATGTGGCCAGTCATTATATTTGCATGATGGAGGAACTCTTCATCTGATTCATCCGTGGAAAGCAGTGGCGGAGCCAGAAAAGTACTTAAGTGGGTGCAAAAAACATACTTAAAGAAAACTAAAGTTCTTAACCAAAAAAGTTTACAAACGTATTCTACGGTCACTTATAGCTTGAAACCTTTTTATTACAGTTTCGTTGGTTACATCTTCTAATATTTTTTTTCGATATAACAAACGAGACAATCACTTAAAAATTGATCACTAATGTGATTCCGTAATACGGTCTTGACAAGCTTCATTCATGAAAAACATCTCTCGACAGTCGCGGTTGCAACAGGCAAAGTCAAAGCTAACTTTAAAAGCCTATAAACCAAAGGATAAGAATGATGTTTCCTGGTTTCTACCATCACTCTTGCTAGGTCTCCAAGATTTCTCAACTCATCAAACATTTTGATGTTCATATATTTTACCATGTTTCACCTTAGTATATTCACATCTTTTGCATGTTTTACTATCTAGTTTGGCCATTATTGAGTAGCTTTAGGACTGATTATGCATTAGAGTAGATTTGCATAGTTTCTTGCATAAACAGGTGATTTTGGATCCTAAGGAGTATGGAAGGATGCTGAGAAGGATTTGAGCTACCAAGTGAAGAGGATCAAGGAGATAAAGCAGAGAGAACCAAGTCCGCAAGTTCACTCGACCACCACACTCGACCAGACACTCGACCGTGTGCTAGGAGGGACTCGATCGGTTTGAAGAAGCAGAAGAGGAGACCACTCGACCATGTACTCAACCGAGTACTTGGTCGAGTTGACCGAGCCGTCTGGCTATTTTGTCTTCTAGCCATTTTAGGGCTTCCTCTCTCTCCTATATAAATTACTTGTACCTCATGGCCGCCCAGAAGAGAGGGAGAGTCATAAATATTATCTAGAACCTAGTATTTTCCCCTTTTGGGGATATCTACTTTTTCATTTTCTTTTCCGTTTAAGATCTTTTGTACCAAAAACCAAGAAATCTTTTGATACTTGTTTGTTTCATAACTTTCTAAGTATTAAGAATTTGAGTTTTATTTCTTCTTCAATATTGTAGATCTCTATCTCATCTTTCTGGTCATGCAAGTTTCATCATTTCCTGGGTTTATGATTATGTTCATCATGTTTAGTGATTGTGAGTAGTGGTTTATGATCTTAAGGATGGATTAGGCTGGGTAAAAGTTATGGGCTTTTAGATTGATCAAGCTTTATTGTTGTAGATCTCTTCTAGATTAGATAAGTTATATGTTGTTCTTATACTGAGAAGGTAAAAACAGATCTTAAGCTTCTTAGCATCACACCAGTGTCTAAGTTGCTAGATAAGGCTAAGTCTAGAGATTATCATTAAGCATGCTAAGAGATTAGATGTTTTGTTTGAATTTTTGACAATAGTGATCTGGGTTTTAATGCCTACTTTTATATGTAATAGCTAGTGAGAGCTAGTCTATGAGTATCTAAGCTCCATTGTTACTACCATGAGAATGGAGTAACAAGTCTTGGAAGATCATTGTCTAGAGATTAGCTCATTGTTGACTGAGGTTTGTTGGTCAATCTAGATAACCATAGCTTAAGCTCAACCCATGAATCCATCCTTAGGACCTTTCTTTGTTATTTGATTCTCTATTTTCAAGCATTGTTATTAGTTTCTCGTTTGATTTATTTTAGTACTCTGTTTTCATTGTTGCTCTGTCTTTATTTTACATCCGCACTCCAACTCGAACAACCACTCGATCGAGCATCCGATCGAGTGTCTGCTTGAGCTCCATCCAGAGCTTTTTATTTTAGTTCCTTTACATTCTGCATTTCATCATCATTAGTTGCCAGATAAAAACATTCTCCAAATTTGGCTTAACTTAGATAAGTATCCACATCCTAATTGCTTGCATCACATCCATTATGGATTAATATCCTTTATGCTGCAACAACATAAGGGTAATTGAAACACCTTGCATCCACCTGTTCATCCATCACCTCTACCATCATTCATCATCATCATCACATACTTAAAAGAACATGTTTCACATTTCATCTCTTCGCACATTATCAATATAAATACCAAGTTGCTGCTCAAGAGATATGCACTCTATACGACTAAAATCTTCAGGATAAAACTCAGCCAATCTCAACAACTTCTTTATATCAGAATCATGGAATGAATCAATAGGACTTAAAGCTGATGTGCAAACGAGTAGTTCAGAGTTTACTTTGTTGAAGCGATCATTAAACTCTTGAAGCTGCATATCCAAAACGGTATAAAAACAATTTACTTGGTAATGATGCAAATTGGTTATGTTGATCTTTTTTCGTGGCTTCCTTGGATCAATAAAGTCTTCCTCCATGTTGAGAATCTCAGTGTTGTGTTTCTCACAAAAATCTAAAACCTTCTCGATAAAAGAATTCCATCCTCCATCTCTTAACTTTTGTAGTTCTCGCTTCGTGGACTCAACTAATGAGATAGCATTTAAAATGTCTTGATCTTTTCTTTGCAAAGCCATTGATAAATTCTTTGTTAGTCCTAGAAGAAGCAACAACAAGTGTAGATAGAATACACAATCGAAAGTATGAGTGTATTTGAGAAAACCATTTGCTTGACTTCTTTAGGCATTGTCTATACCTTCATCCTGGACATACTCAAGGACCTTAATTGTAGAAGAAAATAAGTCAAATAACCGCAACAATGTGTTATAATGAGATCCCCAACGTGTAGCTCCTGGTCTTTGAAGTTAAGACTCCTTATTCAACCCTTTTCCAGTCTTAATTTCACCACTACTTATTCCTTTCTCAATTTCACCCCGCTGGATTTCTCGCATCAAATCCTTTCTTTTGCAAGAAGCTATGAGCACATTTACTAACACATAAACCTTATCGAAGAAATCTCCAACTTCAAAATGTTTCTTTGCAACTGCAACAACAACCTATTGGAGTTGGTGAGCAAAACAATGTACATAGTACGCAGAACTACTTTCTCTTGAAATCAATGTTCTCAACCCATTAAGCTCACCTCTCATATTTGCTGCTCCATCATAGCCTTGGCCTCTCAACTGTTTCAAACTCAAACTATATTTAGAAAACAATGAGTCTATACCAGATTTCAGAGATAAAGAACATGTCTCCAACACATGGATAAGACCAACAAATCTCTCTTTCACTATACCATTTTTTTCAACAAAACGAAATACTGTAGCCATTTGCTCTTTCTTAGAAGAGTAAGCTGATCATCCACCAATAGAGCAAATACATCATTATCAATATATTGAAGTATGGAGTGAACTACTTCTTCTGAAAAGCAATTAACAATGTCTTTTTGAATTGGATGAGACACCATTTGGTTATTTCCTGGAGCATCCTTCAACACAACCTTATTCACAACCTCATTTTGTTCAGCCGTATACTTCACTAACTCCAAAAAAATTCCTCTGTTACTAGAATCCATTGTCTCATCATGGCCACAAAATGGTAGTCCTTGTCTCATCAAGTATCTAGAAGCATCGACTGAAGTATTTAATCGAACACGATACTCATCCTTCATGACATTGGTTTTCTTGTGCAGAGCATGCTTAATTGATTGACCTTGTCTAAACAAATCTTCACACTTCTTCTTAGCTATGTTATGAAAGCTATTTATTTCTTTACCAACATGAACAGAAAATCTATCCGACTTATTCCAACAATTGAATCCCTCTGTCACAAATCCAATTTTGCGACCTTTGGCTTTATTTTTATCTCTAAACAGATAACAACACAAACAATACGCCTTTTTTGTCTTCACACTGTATTCCAACCAATCACTATACTGATCAAACCAACTAGGATTAAACCGCCTAAGTGTATTCCCAGTATTCCCTACAAGTCGTTGCTCAAAAGTATGACTACGAGGTTGACAAGGTCCTCTAATCCAATACTTACGTCTAACCTCGTCTCTTTGATTAGGATGATATTCTATAATTGCTTTCCTCTCACCAGGATCATGTGGCAAATTGTCCAAGTCGATATCATCCATTGATGGAGATTTTCATTTCATTACTCAACTACAAAAACAAATCAAGTTAACAAAATTTAGAACCAAACATCGTTTGAGAACCAAAGACCATGAATTATCAGAATAACAGAGACAAAAGCAATTAAGCCAAGTAACAAAATTTTAACAAATTAATGAGATTGGAATTGTAAGAACAAACGATCAAAATCAAAAATAATCACCTATGAAATATGGATGATGATTGAAAATAATGCATAATCTAAATTCTAAACAGATTAAAATAAATTATAAAAAAAAATAAAAATAGATCTCACCTCAAACTCAATTCAAAAACTGCTGCTGAAGGGTTTAAGGTTTTCCTACTCTGTTTTTGATCTGTTTCACGTCGCCGAGAGAAGGGAAGAGAAGATGCTAGAAGTTTGTATTTTGCTTTCTTTTATTTTAATCATATTTCTTTTAATTGTTATCTAGGTTTATTCTAAAATAAAACATGAGTTCACAGCATTTCATAAATGTAAAGCCTGTTTATCTATTTTTAGTTGGCTATTTCAAAAATGTAAACCCAATTAATTTTTTAGTGGTTCAAAATGAGAGTCTTAGTGGAGTTATTATATTATGTATATATAAAAAATTATTTTTTAAAACTTTGGTGGGTCAGCTGACCCCACTCCTCTCTTACTGCCTTCGCCCTTGCGTGGAAGCATTGACAATGAGATTTCCAGTAATTCCAGTAATACAAGGAGGATCCATAGATAGTGATTATGACATTTCGTCTCCGTCGTAGTCTTAGAATTTGTTCTCTGGTAAACTGGGTTCAACATGTAGAACGAGTTTTCTAATTATGAAACTGAATATAAACGGAACTAAACCGGCGACCAAGTTAAGTAATTTTCATTATGTTAGAGCGAGGAAAATACACTACGTAAAATTATTGACTGAGTTGTTGGTGAGATGAGCCAAGCCCGTGCAATAGTGCAACGCATGGGAAACTCGCGAAAGCCCAGATAGCAAGCTATCTAAATGGGCTATCTCCCTAAAAAAATAGAGTTAATATCGTATGGGCCGATGACCCATATATCAGATATTAAACTGATAAGCACAGATACTACACTTGATCTTAGCCAAAAGGCCAAGAAAGGTATGAATTGTCTGGACCCGTGGCCACACTATTTATATTACTTTTCCTGTTTTCCACTTTTACGTTGCAAGCGATGTGGGACTTTGGAATAAGTTAAAAACTTAAAAAAGAACAAACTCTCTTCCTCTTCTGTACCTTCTTTGTCGGTTTCACTGGAGGCTCTCTAAAATTTCTCTGTGATTCGGCCGGTCTTTATATTTGTATCATGGAGTGGAGGAACTATTCGTCTGATCCATCCATGGATTACTCATCTTTCGTAGGTTTGAAGACAGTAAACAGGTGGAAGCATTGACGATGAGATTTCAGTAATACAATGAGGATCCAAAGATAGTGTTTCAGGTGTTGTGTTTACTTTTGCGGGAGTAAAGACAAAGGCCAAAGCTGAGCTTGTTTCCTATTTTTACATTGGAAGAAGAAATTTCAGTGGAAGGAGCAGCCATTGTACTTAACTTAAGACAGATGCACAGTGTAGACCTTGGTTATTTACAAGTTGATACTACGAGTTTTGGCATTATGTGAACCCTCAAGTGTTTATTGAAGAGAGAAACGTTTCAAGAACTAATTACATTTTCCCACACTCTATCTATCTCTTTCATTACAATTTTCTTCTCCAATGCAAACTGTACACTAAAAACCTAAGACTCTCCACAATTTAAGACTAAACACCAAAAAAAAAAAAGTAGTTTACTATTCAACCTCCTCATCAGTAAGGTTCACCAGTCAAACTCAATCTCTGGCAGTTCTTTCTCCTCTTCTTCTTACTCTTCTTCATCATTTCATCATCATGTAGGTTCAGCCAATCACACTCCTCCTCCTCTGGCAGCTCTTTATGCATATTGTCTACAACTTTCTCGACAATTACATTGATTTTCCACAACACAATCTTACTTTCCCATTTCATGCATTTGATTGCATAGAGTCTCCTGTTAGGAACGCAAAAATCGAACTGAGAAAATATGCGAATTATATTTAAAATAATGAAATCATAAACGAATTACAACAACATAATATGAAGCAGTAAATAAATCACGGTGGCGAGATATGATATCTCTTTCCTTAATTCAATAAATCGGCCGTAAGTGCTTTCGGACAATCACGATTTATGAATCCCATGATACAACCGATCACGAACTATTACATTAGCACACAGTAATAGAACTCAAGCCAACAGATCTACGTTATACTCTCGAGACTACTAAACTAAGAACTTACTTGGACTAAGCAAGGGAGAGGGAGAGAGAGATCTTCAGAGGAAGGAGTCTTTGTGCTTTTGTGTGTGAAAAATAATGAGAGGTTGTGCCTCTATATATAGTGGAAGGAGGGAGGTCTCACGAAAATATTCACTGAATATTCTCAGAGTGCTTCCCAAGTTGTTTGGAGTTCACACCAAATCTTTCCAAAAAATTTAAATGGGTCTAAAGCTTTCCAAAAAACTCAAAAGCCCACGGCCCGCGTCCACGTCCAGCCCAACCCGCGTCTGTGCTCGGCCCCTCCCGCGTCCGTGCTCGGCCCCTCCTGCATCCGTGCCCGGCCCGCCCAATTTGGCTCGCGCGTGGGAACCTTCCCTCTTCCTTCTACACACTTTTGAAACTAGAAGAGTGTGAAACTATATATATATATATATATGTGAGTGAAAAATCAATCATATTTCCGATGTGGGATATTTCCCAAACCATCCCAAGTAGCTTACTTCACACTCTTATTTCTTATTCAAATCAACTCCGTATTGGACGTATGAGTAAACCATCTTGTTGTACTCGTTACCAGCTTTCCATTGCATGATCGACCTGACAATTCTGATCAGCCATTTGGCCGGAAAGTCGCCGGAAAGTCACTGTCCCAAAACCTGCAATTTTCTGAAACTTGTTTCTGAAAATGCAGTTCCAACAATCCCCCACATGAATAGAAATAAGTCTAAACATATGACGACCTAACTAACCCTATAGACTGACACTACTATCTAGACTAGACAGACCTTCGAGAGTATATGCGAAAACTAACTGTATATGAGTTGGTGGCGTTTTTGAACCTTGAACCGACTCATTTTTATACCTATCGAGTTTACTCGGCCAGATGGTGAACATGATGTCTTGAACCATCCGGATTTGTATGTAAACTTAGACAGCAGGCATACCACAGTTTCGTTTTCTCGTAGAACGAGGTTCTCTATTGTGTTCATTGTGGCCTTGAACATGCCTGGTTAATCATGAGTGAAGTTGGAGAGTATAGCCTCATATATTCTTCTAGAAACAGCCCCATTTCACACTCACAAGGTGATTTTAATAGCTGCTTGTATTTAAAGAAATATCCTGTAATTATTTCAAATATTTTACAAAGCTACATTTCAAATCATTAAAAGCATATGCTTAACCTCTAACATACATGAAGCACTTTACATCATTTTAGGAACTGGGAGAAGACAAAATTCTCTTAGTGCTTGTAGCATATTCAACTTGATTTAGTTGTCCCTTTGAACCTAGGTCATGGGGTCTCCAATCTGAGTAGGTGGGGTTACCATCAAACCTCCTCTTAAGTCGTATGCTTTAAACCCATTCCTCTTGATGACTTTATAACTTGATCTCGCGCCAAACCTTTTGTAAATGGATCCGCTAGGTTTTCTTTGGTATGGATGTAATCAATCGTAACTACACCAGTTGAGATAAGTTGTCTAACAGTTTTATGTCTCCGTCTGATGTGAGGAGATTTGCCATTGTAATGGATATTCCTTGCTCTGCCCAAAGCCGATTCGCTATCACAGTGTACACGTATTTCAGGCACAGGATTCCCCCACATTGGGATGTCTTCCAAGAAATTTCAAAGTGATTCAGCTTCCGACATAGCTATCTCCAAAGCTATGAATTCAGATTCCATAGTTGATTTAGCTGCCAGAGTTTGTTTGGAAGACTTCCAGGACACTGCTGCACCTCCAAGTGTAAAAACATATCCACTCGTGGATTTTGAGTTTCTCGAGTCTGCGATCCAGTTGGCATCACTATAACCCTCCAAAACTTTGGGTTCTCTACCATAGTGCAAGCCATGATCTTTGGTATAACGTAGATAGTCCAAAACTCTAGTTATAGCCATCCAATGCTTATGTCCTGGATTACTTGTGTAGCGACTAAGTACATTTACAGAGTGCGCTAAATCCGGTCTTGTACAGTTTGTCAAGTACATTAGACTGCCAATTACCCTTGCATACTCTACCTGTTGCACAAGTTCACCAGAATTTTTGGTCAAGTGAATTTGAGGATCCTCTAGAGTTTTTGCAGTCCCTTTTGAGTAATGCTTGCATCGATCAAGCACTTTTTCAGCATAGTGGGTTTGAGACAAGATAAGGCCCTCATCAGTTCTGATGATTTTTATCCCCAAAATTACATCTGCTAAACCCAAGTCCTTCATGTCAAAATGTCTTTTGAGCATGTTTTTCGTTTGATTTATGATGTCTTTGTTGCTGCCAATGATGAGCATATCATCTACATATAAACATAACAAAATGTACCCTGATGGAGTAGTTTTGTAATATATGCATTTGTCACATTCATTAATGCAAAAACCATTAGACATCATTATACTGTCAAACTTCTCATGTCACTGCTTAGGAGCCTGTTTGAGTCCACATAATGACTTCACAAGTTTACAAACTTTGTGTTCTTGTCCTGGAATAACAAATCCCTCAGGTTGTTTCATATAGATTCCCTCTAAGTCTCCATGGAGAAAAGCAGTTTTAACATCCATTTGATGTAATACCTATGAGCATCCTGATTGAAGATAATCTTGTTACCGGTGAATAGGTATCAAAGAAATCTAAATCTTCTTTTTGTCGAAATCCTTGCACTACAAGCCTAGCATTGTACCGCTCAATATCGCCATTGGGTTTTCGTTTTATCGTAAAAATCCATTTACACCCCAAAGGCTTAAATCCTTGTGGTAGATCTGTCATCTCATACGTATGATGTTGCATGATAGAGTATATTTCGGTTTTGACAGCTTCCTTCCAATAAGGTGCATCAGGTGTAGACATAGCTTCTGCGTATTTTCTAGGTAGATTTTCAACTAGAAATGCCATCATCAGAAAATCATCACCAAACGATTTACTTTTGCGAGCTCGTTTGCTCCGTCTAGATTCAAGTTCTATTTCTACAGTAGTATTACTCAAAGTTTTGCCAGCTTTAGAGGTCGCTACATCTCGTTGTTCACGAGTCCGTTTTTAAGTTTTCCTACAGGGAAAAATGTCTTAAAAAAATTAAGCATTTCTTGACTCCATAACTGTATTCACATGGATATGTGGAATATCTGATTTATGAACCAGAAATCGATATGCACTACTGTTATGTGCATATCCGATGAATATAAAATCTACGGTCTTTGGCCCAATTGTGACCTTTTTAGGAGGTGGTACAACCACTTTTGCTAGGCACCCCCACACTTTGAGGTATTTGTACGAAGGTATTGTACCTTTCCAAAGCTCATATGGTGACTTGCCAGTCACCTTATGCGGTATCCTGTTGAGGATGTAATTTGTGGTAAGAAAAGCTTCCCCCCACATGTTCTGGGCTAACCCAGATTCCTGCAACAACTCATTCATCATCTCTTTTAGAGTTTGATTCTTTCAGTCCGCAACTCCGTTAGATTCTGGCGAGTAGAGAGCGGTTGTCTGATGTATAATGCATTTTTCTCTGCAAAATGCATTGAACGGCTCATTATATTCTCCTCCTCTATCACTTCGAACTACTTTTATAGTTTTCTGAAGCTGATTTTCTACCTCGAGGGTGAACTCTTTGAATTTTTCTAGTGCTTCATCTTTGCTATGCAAGAGATATACATAGCAATATCTTGTGCAATCATCAATGAAGGTAACAAAGTATTTCTTACCGCCTCTAGTTTGCATATACTTCAAATCACATAAGTCTGTGTGAATTACGCTTAGAGGTTCGGTTGTTCTTTCAACGCGTGGTGAGGGAGTTTTAGTGAGTTTGGCCTGTACGCACACTTCACATTTTTCTTGGTTAGTTTTGAATTTCGGAATCAAATTCAAGTTTTGCATTTTTCGCATTGTTTTGTAACTGACATGTCCTAAACGTTCATGCCAAGTAGTAAATGACTAAACCAAGTAAGCAATAGGGTTTTCTTTCATTTCAGCAACAGAAGCAGAAGCTACAATTTTTGGATGGACTGTCGTTATAGACATCTTGATTAGTCAACCCTTCACAAAACCCTTTTCCAAATACATCCCATTTTTCTTAAGAACTAACTTATCAGCCTCAAAAATTAATGGAAAAACAATGCTTGCTTAGCACTGTTCTAGAGATGAGATTCTTCCGCATGTCAGGTACATGCTTCACGTTCTGCAATGTGAGCTCACGATCAGAAGTTAGCTTCAGAACCACTTTGCCCTTACCTTCAATCTTGGACATCGCCTTGTTGCCCATGAAAAGCTGCTCCTTTGACTTGTTCTGCACAGAGGTGGTGAACATGGTCCTATCAGAGCATATGTGTGTGGTAGCACCAGTGTCGTAGTACCACTCCACTGGATTTTCTTCCACAATGATGACACTTTCCTTTGAACTTCCTCTCAAGGTTGCTCTTCTTGAAGTTTGGTCCAGATGACACCTTCAACGGTTTATGAGGAATAGAGATCCCTTTACCCTTGCCTTTAAACTTGGCCTTATGCTCAGCTACATGAACGTCATGCCCCTGGCTTTGAGCATCCGAATGAGCTCCACGATTGTTGTCCTCAACTCTCAACCGACGGATGAGATTATCAAGAGACATTGCCTTACGCTTGAAGTTAAAGTAATGCTTGAAATTCGACCAGCCTGGTGGTATCTTATCGATCAAGCAATTCGTTTTGAAGACATTGCAGATCGACATCCCTTCAAAATCGATCTCCTGAAATATGCGTTGAAGAGCCTCCACTTGTTCCATATTGGTTTGGAATCCACC
This sequence comes from Camelina sativa, assembly GCF_000633955.1. Taxonomy (NCBI): domain Eukaryota; kingdom Viridiplantae; phylum Streptophyta; class Magnoliopsida; order Brassicales; family Brassicaceae; genus Camelina; species Camelina sativa. Next base: position 19,472,353 of record NC_025694.1, on the reverse strand, counting down.
ATCTTGAAGTTCAGGAACTTCGTAGTTGAGAATTTCTGCATCCCAGACTCATCAGTCTTGTACTTGGTCTCCAAAGTTAGCCACATTGCTTTTGAAGTCTTGTACATACTGTAGAGATCATACAGATCATTGACCAAACGGTTCAGAATCTGACCTTTGCAACAATAGTCTCCTTGAGCCCAGCTATCCATACTTCCAACCACATACACATTTGTGTCACCTTGTGGAAGCGTTGGTGGATCCTCTGTGAGGTACCTTTCCATGTTCATGCTGGCCAAGTAGTAGCGCATCTTGTTTTGCCACGTTTTGAACCAGCTTTGCCATCGAACTTATCTGGCATCATTTCTTAGGAAGCCGCAGGTGGTATCCCCATGTGGGTTGATCCATTACCGAACAGATTTCGGCGCACGTTGTCCATACCCGAATCGATAAGCTTCGTGTTTTTAAGTTATTTAGCAAGGCGTAAAGCCAACACCGCAGGAGTTTCAACAGGGGTTGCAGGAACCCTAGCACCGTCACCGTTGTTGGTGTTGCTCCAGACATTNGAATGAGCTCCACGATTGTTGTCCTCAACTCTCAACCGACGGATGAGATTATCAAGAGACATTGCCTTACGCTTGAAGTTAAAGTAATGCTTGAAATTCGACCAGCCTGGTGGTATCTTATCGATCAAGCAATTCGTTTTGAAGACATTGCAGATCGACATCCCTTCAAAATCGATCTCCTGAAATATGCGTTGAAGAGCCTCCACTTGTTCCATATTGGTTTGGAATCCACCATCTTGAAGTTCAGGAACTTCGTAGTTGAGAATTTCTGCATCCCAGACTCATCAGTCTTGTACTTGGTCTCCAAAGTTAGCCACATTGCTTTTGAAGTCTTGTACATACTGTAGAGATCATACAGATCATTGACCAAACGGTTCAGAATCTGACCTTTGCAACAATAGTCTCCTTGAGCCCAGCTATCCATACTTCCAACCACATACACATTTGTGTCACCTTGTGGAAGCGTTGGTGGATCCTCTGTGAGGTACCTTTCCATGTTCATGCTGGCCAAGTAGTAGCGCATCTTGTTTTGCCACGTTTTGAACCAGCTTTGCCATCGAACTTATCTGGCATCATTTCTTAGGAAGCCGCAGGTGGTATCCCCATGTGGGTTGATCCATTACCGAACAGATTTCGGCGCACGTTGTCCATACCCGAATCGATAAGCTTCGTGTTTTTAAGTTATTTAGCAAGGCGTAAAGCCAACACCGCAGGAGTTTCAACAGGGGTTGCAGGAACCCTAGCACCGTCACCGTTGTTGGTGTTGCTCCAGACATTTTTTTTTTCTGTTTCACAATAAACAGATCTGATTAATATATTAATCAAACAATTCAAGTAATTAAATTACACTGAATTAGTTTTTCAAACTCGCTTAACAAGCGTTCACAGAAACTTGTTTCACAAACTCACTCAATTAAGAGCGTTTGTGGAAACCAGAGAGAGTAGAGAAGAAAGAATTAAAGTAAAAGCGTTCTTCAAAAAAAACTTTTCGCGTAAGCACCGAAAGATGAAAGCAGAAACAGTTTTTCATAAGATTTTGAAATCGTTTTTTAAAATAAAAAAATTCGAAAAAAATTCTCAATTCGTTTAAAGCGATAACCAGAAAGCGGATTTATTGAATTAAGACTGTTAGGAACGCAAAAATCGAATTGAGAAAATATGCTAATTATATTTAAAATAACAAAATCATAAACGAATTACAACAGCATAATATGAAGCAGTAAATAAATCAAGGAGGCGAGATATGATATCTCTTTCCTTAATTCAATAAATCGGCCGTAAGTGCTTTCCGACAATCACGATTTATGAATCCCAGGATACAACCGATCACGAACTATTACAGTAGCACACCAGTAATAGAACTCAAGCGAACAGATCTACGTTATACTCTCGAGACTACTAAATTAAGAACTTACTTGGACTAAGCAAGGGAGAGGGAGAGAGATCTTCAGAGGAAGGAGTCTTTGTGTTTTTGTGTGTGTAAAATAATGAGAGGTTGTGCCTCTATATATAGTGGAAGGAGGGAGATCTCATGAAAATATTCACTGAATATTCTCGGAATGCTGCCCAAATTGCTTGGAGTTCACACCATGTCTTTCCAAATAAACTAAATGGCCTGCGTCCACGTCCAGCCTAGCCCAGCCCAGCCCGCGTTCGTACTCGGCCCGCCCTGCGTCCGTGCCCAGCCCACCCAATTTGGCTCGCGCGTGGGAACCTTCCCTCTTCCTTCTACACACTTTTGAAACTAGAAAAGTGTGAAACTATATATATATGAGTGAAAAACGATCATATTTCCAATGTGGGATATTTCCCAAACCATCCCAAATAGCTTACTTCACACTCTTATTTCTTATTCAAATAAACTCCGTTTTGGACGTATAAGTATACCATCTTGTTGTACTCGTTACCAGCTTTCCATTGCACTATCGACCTGACAATTTCGATCAGCCATTTGGCTGGAATTTGGCCAGAAAGTCGCCGGAAAGTCACTGTCCCAAAACCTGCAATTTTCTGAAATTTTCAGTTCCAACATCTCCAAAGTAAACCCTTAAGGAAATTGTATTCCAACTCCCCGTACCATTCCAGCTGTTTCTTCACAATAGTTTCAACATCTCTCAAAGTTCTCTTTAGAATTCCAACTTCCATTCCTCTTTCCACAAGCTTTCTCACTGAATTTATCATCTTATGTGCAATCTCCACAACGATTTCAGTATAATCTAGGTCCTCTATCAAGTGCATTGCTGCACAGAAGGCACCTGTAAACGCCAAGACCCAGCGACTGTGATCTACAAACAACTCTCTTGGTGGGTCTAGCCTTGTTCTTATCACTGGGAGAAGATTCTTCATCACAGGATTCACAAAACTATCATCACTAAGGGGCATTTTTAAGCACTGGAAGACATAAACCAACCTCTCTCAAATTCTGTTTTGCTTTGTAATGCAATATAACCGCTTAGCTCATAGCATTTATCATCATGGTAGACCATCATCTCATACGTAACATGGTTCACCACCTCACCTAGGACTTTGAACATACTGTCAGAGATTCCTTCTTCCATTAAGCAAGAGATGAGCAATGGTAGGAGTTCTCTTATGTCTGCAACATCTATTTCCACCTTCTCTGGAGTGTGATCAGATAGTAAGACACTGAGCCGTCTGATAGCAATCTCTCTGGACCTATCTTCAAGTTCAGTTGATGCAAAGATTCTCAAGACTTCCAGCGAAGATAAATTCTTCAAATGATCATTCCAGCCACAGCCAAAACGATTGTTAAGATCATCATCATGGGGTTTGATGACTGGACTTTCCTGTCCTGTAACCAGCATTTGGATCCTCCTCACAAGTCACAACCTCCTTGGTCAAATGAGTCCCAAATCCTTCGATCTTAGTCATTAAAGTCGACACAAAACGGCACTGATCCGTAGTGTAATGATACAGACTCATGTCTCGTGAGAAGAACCTCTCGAAATCTTCAAGCCCTCTTACCAAAAAATGTTCCTTTTCCTTCTCAACTAGTTTCTTTACTGAACTCACAAATTATCTTCATCATAATGTTTCAGTTTTTATATTGATCATGTAAAATTGTAACAGTGCACTGTGCACATCAAACTATTAATAAATACTTGCGGAAGCTATAGTAAGTTTGTGACTTTAATTGGTTTGTAAGTAGAAGAAGGAGAATGCTAGCTTCTGTGACTGTGGCAATGGCTGCAAAAAAATTGGAAACTGCTTCTGGAAACAATCCAATAAATAGCCTACCAGATGAGGTTCTTGGTCAGATCTTGTCCTTGCTCCCTACCAAAACTGCTGCTTTCACATCAGTTCTCTCAAAATGGTGGAGGAATCTGATTCCTCTGGTTCAAAACCTTGATGTCGATGATTCCATGTTCCTCGATCCCAACATCAACTCAAAAAGCTTCTTTAGTTTCATTGAGGAAACCCTTGTCTTGCTACGCGATTCTCACATCAAGAAATTTGCGTTGAAATGCGAATTTCCTCTATTCGACGAGTTTCGTATCAACCATCTGATTCACAAGGTGTTGAGACGTGGAGTCTTGGAACTACAATTTTCATAGTCAAACTTTCATTGCCTAGAGTCTGAGTTCTTCTTCAGCAAGATACTGGTTAAACTCACTCTATCAAATGGACATTATTACCAAAACCGTCATCCTCCGGGCGGTGTTCTTTTCCCTGCACTCAAAACACTCTATCTGTTTCTAGTGTGTTTTGTTGTAGTTGAAAAGTGTGATTTGTATGACTGCCTCCTCGCTAGCTCTGTGCTTGAGGAAGTCAACATATGTGATGATGATCCTCTTAGACCACTTGTGTATCCGGCTTGGGTTAAAAAGATTTGGGGTTCATCCATACAGAGGATATCTATTTGTCACCGTTTTTCTGATAGAAAAAACCACTCATGTTTTGTCATTAAGACGCCCAATCTTGTGTACCTTGACTTCTCTAGCTATGTCGGAAAAGATTCTGTCGTTCAGTTTGATTCGCTAGTCGAATGTAGACTGGATCTTCGGTTATGGACGTATCTGGAATATGTCCCACCGGAAGATGTACCCTTTGGCTCTAATTTTTCAAAGCCAGATGGTTACTGGGGGGGATGCAACCAGCACCTTGTGACCCTTCGTTTGTCTGCTGATTCTCTTGAGATCTGTTCCTACTACTCATGTTTTGTTGTTACAGCTTGTAATGTGCAAAATGTTCAATCCATGTCATAAGGTGCTTTATTTCTGCTGTAAATCTATGCCTGAATTCAACAACCTCGTTAAGTTATCTTTTGAGAGCCATAAGGAACGTGGTTGGCAAGTGTTGCCGCTTCTGCTCAAGAAATCTCCAAACCTAGAAACTCTAGTCATAAGGTACGTATGTTTGGAAACAAAACGTAATACTAAAGCAAAAAAAAAAATTTCTTGCTAACTATGATGTTTGATACCCTTATAGGGTCATGTGCATGAGATCACGGATGAATGTGGGGATGCATGCGTCTGTGTTCATGAGGAGAAGACAAAGAATAAAAACTGTTTATTGCTGTGTCGAGTGAAGGTGCTAAAGATATATGGATATGGAGGAACTAACAGAGAACTGAAACAAATGAGACATTTCATGGAGAATTTGAAGTGTCTTGAAGTGGTCAAAGTTAAGGTTCATCAAGTGGATGAGCAAGATAAGTACTTACCACCCACCAGTGAACCAATGAAGCTCCTTTCTGCAACTTCTTCCAAGTGTAAGATCCAATTTATTTAATTCCCTTCTCATCAGTTTCTTTCTTTTGTTTGACTCTCTCTTTATACTTCTCTGTAGCTAAATCATGAAGTGTTTTAAGAACTACATGTACATTTTCCGAAACTCTTTTTTTTTTCTTTACAATGAGAACTATACAGTATACACCAAAAACTATGCAATCTTATTCTTCATCCTCATCATCATCACCATTATCATTATCACCATCATCATTATCACCATCATCTTCACCTAGGTTCAGCCAATCAAACTCATTCTTTGGCAGCACTTTGATCTATTCTTTCACTTCTCTCTCGACAATCACGTTAATTCTCCACAACACAATCTTACTTTCCCATTTCATGCCTTTGATTGCATAGAGTCTCCAAAGCAAACCCTTAAGGAATCTGTATTCGCATGTACCGTACCATTCCAATTGTTTCTTCACAATGGTTTCCGCATCTCTGAAAGCTCTCCTCACAAAGCCAACTTCCATTTCTCTTTCAACAAGTTTTCCCACAGAATCTATCATCTTAAATGCAACATCCTTAACGGCGTCAACGTAATCATCTATCATGTGCATTGCTGCACATAAGGCACCGGGAAACGCCAAGGCCCAACAACTGTTATCTACCAACAATTCTCCTGGTGGATCTAGCCCTGTGATTATATCAGGGATTAGTTTCTCCATTACTGGAATAACAAAATCTTCATCATCAAGCGCCATTGTGAAGCATTGGAAGATAGAAATCGCTCTCTGAAACCCTGTTTCACTCGATATAATATAATCGCGAAGCTCATAGCATTTATCCTCATTGTAGACCATCATCTCATACGTAACATGGTTCACCACCTCACCTAGGACTTTGAACATACTGTCAGAGATTCCTTCTTCCTTTAGGCAAGAGATGAGCAATGGTTGGATTTGTCTCATCTCTGCAATGTCTATTGGCACCTTCTCTGAAGTGTGATCAGATAGTAAGACATTGAGCCGTCTAATTGCAATCTCGCTGGACCTATCTTCAAGTTCAGTTGACGCAAAGATTCTCAAAACTTCCAGCGAAGATAAATTCTTCAAATGATCATTCCAGCCACAGTCAAAACGATTGTTAAGATCATCATCATGTGGTTTCATGACTGGACTTTCCTGTCCTGTAACCAGCATTTTGATCCTCATCACAACCTCCTTGGTCAAATGAGTCCCAAATCCTTCGATCTTGCTCATTAAAGTCGACACAAAACGGCACTGATCCGTAGTGTAATGATACAGACTCATGTCTCGTGAGAAGAACCTCTCGAAATCTTCAAGCCCTTTTACCAAAAACAGTTCCTTTTCCATCTCAATTAGCTTCTTTACTGAACTCACAAAAGGGAAAACCTGAATCTCCATTAACACATTCATTAACTCGACCCTCATACCTGTCTTCACAAGCTGAATCCACATTTTAACAAGAGTTTGCAAAGCCAAGCTCCAATGTTCGACTCTATAAGGATCAAGAAAGACCTTACAAGCTTCCTCAAAGATTTTGTGCTTAAACTTGTCGATGAAACTCTTGTAGACTGTTGGCAAATCGACGAAAACATGAAAAGCCTTGACAAGTTCGCTACTCGCCAGCGTTACGATACAATCGCCGAGCTCGTCCCATTCCTCTTTATGCAACTCCACGACATTGTAAGCTACACAAGAGACGATTCTTCTGAGGATCTTCATGTCAGATTCTTTGGTTTCTTGCATCGTCAAGCACGGAATCAAAGCCCTTCTGATTTCGTAGAGAGAGTCGAGAGAGAGTTTGAAGTCGCGGTTTCTCAAATCGGTGAGGGTTTCGGAGAGTTGATAGATCGATCGGAATCTTGTGACGCCATCGGAAGAAGACTGATAGACCTGAAGAAGCTTTAAGGTTAAGCAATCTGGGAAATCAGAGACGCAGTGATCGTACAGAGCTCGCGCTGTTTGATATCTTTTGGATTCTTTACGCAGAAAGAGTCGATTCACAACAGTCGCTAGTTCATTGTGGCTTGAACTCACAAGAATCTCTCTCCCTTTCAACCTAATTTGCATAGATTTCAAAGTTTCCTCCATTACTGAACTTTCTCCCCGATTCGAATTTTCCCGAGAAAATTTCTCGTCTGAGAATCTTCTGGAAAGAGAGAAAAGAAATTGGTTTATTATCACTGAATTTAAACCGGACTTTAAGCAAAATCAGATTCCAAAATAACCTAACATACTGAACCGATAAACCGGACTTAACCTAAATCAGATAGCAAAGATATCAGATTATACTGAACCGAACGTAACTCTTCAATCTTAATTAATGGCGGCCAAATGTATTTTTTTGGTTTTTGAGGAGGGTTGAAGATTTGTAAGAGGTTTTGATTTAACCAAAACTCAATATAAACCGGACTTAAATCAGTCCAAATCAAAAATATAACTTTGGTTTTCTGTTGTCTCTCGATTAAGATTGAGCCGAGTGCAATTAAACTAATAAAACAAACATGAATTACTAATCTAATCTAATTAATCTACTCTTGGCCATCTAATTTATCGATAAAAGACGAGTAATATAAGCCTTTTTTTAATTCCAAATCCTTGTAAACCAAACAGCAGCATTTATACATTTTAACTTTATAATCCGTACATTTTGGGTTCTACCCTTTTGATTTGCTTATTTCAAATTTTAATCCTTACAAAATTGCACTAAAAGCAATAAGTAAAATATGGTAAATTGACAAAATTAATTTTTTTATATAAACTAATTAATTCTACTTAAATTCTTTATTAATAGCAAATTTCTTTTCTATATATGTGTCCCAAAATAAAAAAAAAATTGAAAAATCAATCACTAAAATATATACACTGCAAAATAAACAATCAGTTAAATTAAATAATTATATATCAAACAAAACAATAATAGTATTATTTTAAATAAATAAAAAATATTATTCTGATTAATTATACATTATACAAACAGTTATAATTCATAATTTTTGTGTTTTATTTTGATAAAATTATAATACTTTAAGAATAATTGTATCACCTCTTAAATATAAAAATATTAAAAATTAAAAATATATGTAATTTATAACTAAATTAAATACTGCTAAAATCAAACATCATTATAAATAAAATTAAATAATTGTCTCTTGATACACCACGGGTTAAATCCTAGTATTAACTCAAAGCCGGAACCTACTAATATAGTAATGTCAAGTTTCCTGATCAATAGAAGAGGCTTCCATGAGACTATGAGAGTATATGTCGAAATAGCGATGGTGCGGAAGCGTTCTTGCATAAAGACATTAGAGGAGCTAACAAAATTACAGACATTTTTTTAAAAAAGGTTTTAGTGCTGTGAATATATATAGCCTAGACCCTTGAACATTAGAGACTGATAAGTCAAGGTATATGATCTTGAGCTTATTGAAAGATCTTCTTAGGTGAAACTTGTAAGTGTCCTTTAAAAAAATTCGAGTATATTACTTCGTGTTCTGATATCTTTCTATTACTTAACTCTTGCGTTTTCAGTTACCTGAATTCTCTAATCTTGCTGATGTTACCTGAATTCTCTAATCTTGCTGATGGAAGCACCTAATTCCCTTGATGGTAGAGATAATTTCATAAACCAGGATTGGATCCAAAACGGAAAACCCAACATCCGGTTTAACACCAAACCACCAAAAAATCCAAAAAAAAAAAAAAAAAAAAAAAAAAAAAGAGAAATCTTTAAAAGTGTTTTGTTTGTATTTGTTTGACAACATATGATAAAAAAGTAGCAAGACAGAGTACAAGTATTGATAATAGACTTGGAAACCTATTTTTCACACGCCAATTTGATTAAGCAGAGACAGCTGAAGTAGAGTCGGGGAGTTCGAAGTAGACGCACATTAATTCTGTTGCGTCCGTCATAGATTTTGTCCATGTTACAGAAATCTTTTCATCCTTGACAGGTTATACATATAACAAAAAAAGAGATTTCAGTACAGCTTTTGTAATATAGTAATTAATATCAAAACTTTTCTATACTTAAATGTAAGGAATTGCTTACCCGTTCATATTCGTCTCTGTAAACTATAATTTGAAAAAGAAATAAAGAGAAGTTGGTATTTGCTAGAATAGGACAATCACTACATGCACAGAGGTCGTAGTAGCCTATAGCGAAATGTGCATCGCCATCTTTAACGGCAGCGGTTATTAATCCTGCATCCAAGGTTTTCTCTGTATGCACAAAATGTTATATATCAAAAGTCTATACATTGATAAATTATAATTACAACAACAACAAAAATGAAAAAGAGTTGAAACTTGGGATTTAGATTATAATATATATTACGTACCTGTAAAACCAAATATCCTAGCGTCTGCGAAACTGCCGGGAGTTATCGTCACACGAGTGATGTTAATAGAAGGGTATCCAATACCTACATCAGTCCCAAAGATTCAAGTCATGAAAATACGGTCCTTACTCGTTAGTAAATTAGTACTATAGTATGTAATAACAAACAAATGTACTAATTTACTAGAAGTGATTGTATTCCAGTGATACTTCTTTCTTACAGATGAGTGTGAGAGGTCTTGAGTTCAAGTCTCTCTACCACCACGGTGGTACTTAGTCTCTCCAAATAAAAACTCCTCCATACGAATAGGGGCAAGTGGTGTATACTAACCCGTAGATTCAAGCCGGAGGCGGGATTTTTTCTGGATATGGGACCGCTTTGCGGTGGGGTTAGTCACTATAAAAATTTTACCCTAACAATTTTGAGAAGTGATTGTATCCCAGTGGTACTTCCTTCTCACAGATGAGTGTCAGAGGTCTTGAGTTCAAGTCTCTCTGCCACCACGGTGGTACTTAGCCTCTCCAAATAAAAACTCCTCTATACGAGTAGGAGGAAGTGGTGTCTACTAACCCGTAGGTCCAAGCCGGAGATGGGGTTTTTCCTGGATATGGGGCCGCTTTGCGGTGGGGCTAGTCACTATAAAAAGTTTACCCTAACAGTTTTTAGGGGGGAGGCATATAAGAAAAAAACTGCTGACGTGGCAAGGGTGAAAAAAAGGCGACTAGGGTTTCTTCCGTTTTCCTCAAGAATTGTGCCGCTGGTGGCTCCATCTGGCCAGTCTCTGGTGGATCTGGTGCAGGTTGAGGTTCTTGAGGGGGGAGTAAGTGAGAGGAGAGTAATGAGGCAGTTTCGGTGGCTCTTGTTGATGAGGGTATGAGGAACAGGGTCCTGAACCGTGGCATGTGGAACATAGCAGATCTCCCTATGATAGTCTCAAAATGGACTCCCTTTGAGGAGGGCGCTTAGCCAGCTATGAGGTCAGTTCTTCTCTGGGTTACACTTAAAAATATTCCACCTACCATGTTCACCGAGAAGGGGCTGGAGTTCCTGGCAAGTGCAGTGGGTGTACCTGTTAGACTGCATCATAAAACATAGGCGTTTGTAAGTTTTGACGAAGCTCAAATTTTAGTTGAGGCAAATTTAATGAAGGAGTTGCCTCAGGAGTTTGTCTTTACAGGTGAAGAGAAGGGGGAGCTTGAATATGTTGTACTGTACAACTATCCATGGCTTCCACCAAGGTGTTCTTGTTGTAACAAGTGGGGTCATCTTGGTTTCTCTTGTTTATCTTCTGCGGTAGTTCAAACTCAGCAACCTTTGGCTTCTTCCCCTGTTCAGGCTCATAACGTCCCTCTTCCTGCTGTCCAAACTCAATCTCCTATGTCCGAGACTTTAGTCGTGGCTTCTTCGGATTTGGGGGATCATGAACGTACAGAACATGGCCAAGATTTGGCGACGGTGATGGATGTGGAGAAGGATTTAGACGCGTGGATCACTCCAAAATCTGGTCGGGGAAGTCCAGGTAAGAGAAAGGAGATAGCAGAAGTGGGAGCGGGCTCACTGCTAAAAAATTCTTACTCAGCTTTGGAGGATGTTGACGAGGTTGATAGGGAATCAGATGTAGTTCAGGAGGAGCTGGTTCAGCCTGATGGTGGGAAGCTAGCTTCTCAGCCGTTGGTGGAGACGCAACAGGACATTAATCAATTGGGGACAGTTGTCAAGGGTGGAATGCAAGCGGATGTACCGGTGCGGACCTACTTACTGCGGGGCTCCAAAACGACTAAAAATAACGATTCAACCATTCTTGCTTAGAACAAGAAGCCCCCTCACAAGCCTTAATGCCAGGGTTCTGTTGGAATGTTCGTGGTCTAAACAAATTTTCAAAACATTCCATCATCAAACAGTGGTTGGAGGGGCATAGGTTTCAGTTTGGTTGTTTATTGGAGACTAGGGTTTGGGAACGGAAGGCTGAGAGGTTGGGAAGTCATATGTTTCCTGGTTGGTCCATTTTGACAAATTATGAGTTCAATTTTCGGGGCGCATTTGGGTCATGTGGAAGGACACTATGCGAATGGATCCTTTTTACAAGAGTGAGCAGTTGGTCACCTGTTCTGTGAAGCTTGACGATCAAACAGAGGAGTTCCTCTGTTCGTTTGTTTACGCTTTACATACAGTGAAGGCTCACAAAGTTCTATGGGAGGAGTTGCGAGAACACCATAACTCGCCTATTTTCCATAATAAGCCTTGGCTTATCATGGGTGATTTTAATGAAACTTTGGATATGGTGGAGCATTCAAGGGTTGATGTTAATCCGATGACATATGGTGGTATGAGGGATTTTCAAGCAGTGGTGAATCATTGTTCTATAGTTGACATGGCTTTTCATGGTCCCCTTTTTACAAGGTGTAATAAGAGAGATAATGACCTGATTCTTAAAAAGTTGGATCGCGTGATGGTGAATAATGCATGGACAAGGCTGTTTCCGCAGGCGTATAGTGTATTTGCTGCAGGAGGTTGTTCTGACTATTTGAACTGTCAGATTATGATTAAGGGGGATGTAGCTAATAAGTTCCACAGGAGGAAGCCTTTCAAATTCGTTAACCTGATGATTGAAATGGAAGATATTCGGCCATTAGTAGACACCTACTGGAAAGAGACGCAGCCTTTGTTCCTATCGACTTCTTCTCTTTTTTTATTTACTAAGAAACTTAAGGGGTTAAAGCCAGCTTTACACTCCTTGGCAAAGCGTAGACTGGGGAACTTGGTAAAGAAGACTAAGGAAGCGTTTGATGAGTTATGCCATAAGCAACAAGCAAATCTTACTAACACGTCCCCTACGGCTATGGTCGAGGAAAATACCGCTTACAAGCGTTGGGAGTTTTTGGCGAGTTTGGAGGAAAAGTACCTTAAACAGAAATAAAAGTTGCACTGGTTGCAAGTGGGAGATAGAAATAACAAAGCGTTTCATCGAGCGGTTACTATTCGAACAGCTTCAAATTATATTAAAGAGATTCAGGGATCTGATGGGAGAGTTGTTGTTACTGCTGATGAAATCAAATTTGAGGCTGAAAGGTATTTCCGTGACTTTCTGCAGACCATTCCTGTGGGGTTTGAGGGCACCACAGTGGAGGAGATGGAGCTTCTACTGTCGTTCCGTTGTTCTGTAGTGGATCAACACGCATTAGTCCGGGAAGTTTTGGGTGAGGAAATAAAAAAGGTTCTCTTCTCCATGTCAAACGATAAATCACCTGGTCCTGATGGGTTTACTTCGGAGTTCTACAAAGCTACTTGGGAGATTTTGGGTCTAGAGTTTGTGCTAGTTGTGCAGTCATTCTTTGCTAAGAGTTTTTTGCCTAAAGGTACTAACTCCACCATTCTTGCTCTAATTCCTAAGAAAGTTACTGCAAAGGAAATGAAGGATTTTAGGCCAATCTCGTGCTGTAATGTGATTTATAAAGTTATTTCCAAGATCATTGCTAACAGACTTAAGATGGTGCTCCCAAGGTTTGTTTCCAGCAATCAGTCCGCTTTTGTAAAGGATAGATTATTGATTGAGAATGTGTTGCTAGCTACTGAACTTGTTAAGGACTACCACAAGGACACCATTTCTGGGCGATGCGCTATAAAGATTGACATTTCAAAGGCTTTTGACTCAGTTCAGTGGTATTTTCTCTCTATGATCCTCTCCGCAATGCAGTTCCCTCCAACGTTCATCCACTGGATAATGCTATGTGTCACTACCGCTTCTTTCTCTGTTCAAGTGAATGGTGAGCTAGCAGGTTTCTTCAGAAGTTCCCGGGGGCTTCGCCAGGGTTGCTCTCTATCTCCATATTTGTTTGTCATTTGTATGGATGTTCTGTCTAAACTGCTTGATAAGGCGACAGGTGCTCACTCATTCGGGTATCATCCTCGGTGTCGATCCCTGGGTCTCACCCACCTTATCTTTGCTGATGACCTCATGGTCCTATCTGATGGTAAGGCAAGATCTATCGAGGGCATTATTGTGGTTTTCACTCAGTTTGCAAAGTTTTCTAGACTAAGTATAAGCTTGGAAAAATCTACTCTCTACTTGGCAGGGGACATCACTCATCGTCCTGACTCTGCTACGCTACCATTTGTCACATGCTCTCTGCCGGTTCGTTATTTGGGACTCCCCCTAGTTACTAAACGGCTTACCACTGCTGATTGCTCCCCTATATTAGAACATATCAAAAAGCGGATTGGATCATGGACTGTTCGTTCCCTCTCTTTGCATTCTTGTTTAATTTGATCTCCTCTGTTCTTTGGAGTGTTTGTAGTTTCTGGATGGGTGCATATCGGTTGCCTAGGGAGTGTATCGATGAGATAAATTCTCGGTGCTCAGCGTTTCTCTGGTCGGGAATGGAGATGAGCACGAGAAAGGCTAAACTGGCGTGGGAGGTTGTTTGTAAACCAAAGTGTGAGGGTGGTCTTGGTTTAAGATCACTACATGAGGCAAATGTGGTCTATTGTCTGAAACTAATATGGCGGTTAATATCCAAAGGTGACTCTCTGTGGGTATGATGGGTTCATATGAACTTGTTGAAGCAAGCTTCTTTCTTGTCTATAAAAGGTACTACTAGCCTGGGCTCGTAGATATGGGTTAAGCTCCTAAAGTACCGTGACCTTGCTAAAACTTTCTGTAAAGTGGAGGTGGGAAATGGTGTGAGCACATCTTTTTGGTTTGATAACTGGTCAAGTATGGGTCCCCTTGATGATGTTGTGGGGGAGCGTGGTGTATTGGACCTGGGGATTAGCTGGCAGAGTTTAGTGGCCGAGGTGTGGGCTCGTCGTCGACACAGGAGGCACCTGTAGACCATCTTAATGCGATAGAGGATACATTATCTCTACAATGGCAGCAACGTCAGGAGTGGGATGATAGAGTACTATGGCGAGGGAAAAATGATGTGTTTAGACCGAAATTTTCGACTCGTGATACCTGGAACCACACTCTTACTACGTTGAGTGTTGTGTCATGGCATAGGGGCGTTTGGTTTGGTCATGCCACGCCTAAGTACTCGTTTTGTGTATGGCTGGCGTTTTTAGATCGGTTATCTACTGGTGCTCTGTCAGCTTACCTTGGAAACCCGTGATCATCTTTTTTTCGCTTGTCCTTTTGTTTCTGCTGTGTGGTCCGCTCTTGCCAAAGGGTTGTTCAAGACAGGGTTCTCTACCGACTGGGGTTCACTTCTTGCTTACATATCCAACCCGAACCTCCAGCTGGTGGAAGGTTTTCTTACTCGCTACCTATTTCAGGTGGTGACTTATACGATTTGGAGGGAACGGAATGGTCGCAAGCATGGTGAGGCTCTGAAGCCTGCGGAGACCATAATCGCGTGGGTAGATAGGCAGGTCAGAGACCAGCTACTTGCAATAGGTCTAATGGGTGATCGACGCTATGACGAAGGTTTTCAAATGTGGCTGCAAACCAGAGTTTAGACTAAGGATGTTTGCTACGTTTATCTAGTTTTCTCAGCTCTTATTGTTTCCAAAAACAGTTGCACAAGTTGTAAAAACGTTTTATTATTCTTTTGACTATAATTTAACATTAGATTCAAACAAAAAAAATAACAAACAAATGTTCTACAGTTGAACCTCTATAAATTAATACTTTTTAAATTAATACTCGCTATAAATTAATAAATTTTTCCGGTCCCAAGTTGGGCTAGTGTAAAAATGACACAATTCGATAAAATAATAAGATAATACTTTTTTTGAAATCCTATGTAAAAATATGATCCCATAAATATTATAAATTAATAATGATTTAAATAATATTAATGAATTTATTCTTGAATTTGCATTCTTGTTTGAGCTTATCTATAATCTTTCTCATTGCATCAAAAACTTTTCGTGTTATTTTCTCAAATTGCATCAAAAAATTGTGGAGCGTCCTAGACGCGATAGTTGCTTAGTTACATGTAATTGGTTCTAAAGATACCACAATATCTTCTTGGACTTCATCATGAAGGATAGTAACAACGATTTATTCTAAACTCTAAACTTCTACACAATTATCATTTTCATCTGGATAATCTAGTAAACTATTGACATCCATTATATTAAGATAGCCAAAATTATAAATTAAGAAAACTTTATAAAAGTGTGATTTATAACAAAAGTATTTTATTTTTAATAAAAACTGTTCAAAAAAATGAAAATAAAAACATCTCTTCATAAATTAATATTTTCTTATTTTATAGAAAAATTAATAATTATTAATTTTTGATATATTAAAACTTGTATAAATTAATAAAATTTTGTGGTCCCGATTTTATTAATTTGTAGAGGTTTTACTGTATATAATAAGTAAAAATAGTATGTAAAATTTTGAGATACAAAAATGCCTTTTTGTTTTGTTTTAACTATTAATATTTTATTTTGATTTAATATTGAGATAGTTTTTCTATAACAAAAAAAAAGTTTTTACAAGAGTAACAAAAAGTTATTAAAAAAATGTCCTAGCTAGGCCTCCACAAACTTGATAGATTTAACAAATAGATACTTTATACCGTTGCAGTATTTGAAATCGACCGTGCCGGAATACAAAGCAGGTAAGAAGAAGACGAGTACTGATGCAAGGAGAAGAAGCAGAGGCTGGATGTAAGATATCACCATGGTGGATCAGCTCGATCGTTGATCGTCAAAGAGGACAAAATAAAATATATTTTATGTTTGGTTTGACAAAACACGTTCTGTGTAATATACTTGTTATGCTTCATTCCATCCATGCCTACCCTTTTATAGTCTACAGATTACTATGTTTTACTGATTTGGACTGGATCAAATTGATTTACATCCACGTGGTGTACGCGAAGAATACTAAAAGAATGAGTTTTTAATATCGTCATAAATAAAAACTGTAATCTCCCACGTATCGTATAGAAACGAGTGGATTCATCTCCCACCTAACAGCGCACAACAAACAAATACGTGTTACATTTTTAATATAAAAAAGAAAGAAAACTGGATGGGTTTACTGTTTAGTGTCGGTTTGCCAGCAATATTCAATTGCTGAACCAAGATGATGGAGCTGATGTACTGGTGAATAAAGCATGTAGGACATGCATGAGAAATTATTGTCTATTTGCATGCATTTCGTAAGTATCTACACCCAATTACTACGGCTATAGACTATAGACAATTGTGTATTTATATATATTTTAGATTTGTTAAGCGAGATATTATTATTTTCATCATAGATCTACATCTAGTCCATGGAGGAACAATGCGCCTATACCAAGCCTTGGTTGTAAATTATAAACTTTCAATTATAAATGGGTGGTTTTCAAAGACTTTTTGGTGTGTGAAGTGATTTGAGACTATAAACTACAGTGCCTTGCTCAGTAAGAAACAGTAGGAGTAAAGCTTTGAGTGAAGTGATCTGATATTTAGCTAGGTTCACAATTTTTTCTCCAATATACAAACTAGACAAGAAAAAGGAAAAAGAAAAAAACTCAACTGTCCAAAGTCTCAGGTTGGTTCAACCAATCAAGCTCACTCTTTGGGAGCACCTTCACCTCCTCCTGCACTTTCTCCAGAATCACATTGATTCTCCACAACACAGCTTTACTCTCCTCGCTCATGCCTTTGATTGCATAGAGCCTCCAAACCAAACCCTTAACGAATCTGTAGTCATTACTAGTGTAACATTCAAACTGTCTCTCCACAATTCTTTCCATATCTATGAAAGCTCTCCTCACAAGCTCAACTTCCATTCCTCTTTCCAAAACCTCTCTCACAGAATCTATCATCTTATATGCAATAATCTTCAAGTGTTCAGCGTGACTTGACACCTCTATCAAGTTAATCGCTGCACAGAAGGCACCTGTAAACGCCAAGACCCAGCAATTGTTATCTTCCAACAACAACTCTCTTGGTGGGTTTAGGTTACTGTGAATCTCTGGAAGAAGACTATTAATAGCATGAATCACAAACTCTTTATCATCGATCCTCATTGTTAAACACTGGAAGATATAAACCGTCTGCCTGAACAAACTTTTGCATTCTGTAGCAATGTAGTCCCATATACCGAACCAGTTGTCGTTTTGGTAAGTAGACAACTCATGTAAAACATGGAACACCACTTGGCTGAGAATCTTGAACGTGCTCTCGGGAATTCCTACTTCTGAAAGGCAAGAAATGAGAAACGGCTGGAGCTCTCTGATATCTGAAACGCTTATTTCCTCTGTCCCGGAAGCGTGATCACAAAGCAACTCGTAGAGTCTTGAGCAAGCTATCTCTCTCAACCTGTTATCAATCTCAGATGCGATCAGTCTCATGACTTCCACTGCAGATAAAACCTCCAAATGGTTATACACTACTTCACAGTCAGAGTCTTCTTCAACCCTAGATGGACTGAGTCTAAAAGCTGGATTGTACACAAACTTGTCAACTTTTGTAACCATCTGATATATCTCCTTGGCGAATTCCTTAGTATCTGTTCCAGTCTCTGAGATCCTGAAAGCAAACTCTTCCACAAACCTGCATTGATCACTATTCCATTTAAACTTGCTGGCGTCTTTGGCCAAGAACTCCTCCAGAGATTGAAGCCCTCTTAGAAGAAACTCTTCTTCCATCCCATTCAACACAACCTCATCAGCAGATTTCAGAACAATGTGAAGTATATCTCTTGTCAAATCAAATCTCATTTCAGAATGCATAAGCAGAATCCCCATTTTAACAGCAGATTTCAAAGCCAAAACCCAATCTTCAACTCCATCTTCAACAGGATGAAGCAAAACCTTGTAGACTTCATCAAGAAACTTCTGTAAAAAACGGTGAACGAATCCACCGTAGAGTGATGATGGTAACTTGATGAAGACGTTAAAAGCCCAAATCGGATCTTGATGAGCAAGTATGTGTAATATACAATCACTCATCTCTTCCCACACCCCAACTTTATCAGCTACCAATGAGACGATGACTCTTACGATCTCTGCGTCAGATCTTTTAGGGTTTTGAATTGTCAAGCAAGAAATCAGAAGAGGTTTGATCTCATGGAGAGAGACGAGAGAGAGTTCGAACCGATGAGCTTTCACAGTTTCAGCAAGAAGATCGATGGATCGGAGTCTGATGAAATCATTGGGGTAGAACCTATAGATCTTGAGAAGCTTTAGGGTTAAGCAGTTTGGGAAAACAGAGACGCAGAAGTCGTACAGAGCTCGAGCTGATTTGTATTCGTTGGATTCTTGAGGCTTGTTATAGAGTTGTTCGACGAGCGCCGCTAGGGCTTCGTTGCTTGGAGTCGCAAGGATAGCCCTCGAAAGAATAGTTCTCCCTATCATTGGATTCGAAGATTCCCTCATTGCACTTTCTCGGGAAAACGGATTCTGATATTTTTGTTTTCTTCCGAGAAAATTTGGGTTTAAGGGTTGAAGAAGAAGACTTTGTGACTGTGTGCGGTTATTTTATTTGATCCAAAACTGAATATAAACCGGAATTTAGGTGAAACATTCGGTTTGATTTTAATTAATTCCAACAATATCCAAATGGGAAATTTGGAGTTTTTGTACATTTTTAAAACATAATTTGAGAATTAGTACATGTACTATTCATAATTGGAGAAATAGTCAGGTTCCATTTGTGAGATATAATGTTTGTGAGATAAAATTGCGAGAGAGAAAGAGAAATGAGATGGTGTGTGTGGGTGAGAGAGAGAAATAAAAAAAAAATAGAGAAAAAAAATAATTGGAAAAATACATTTTTTTTTATTTTATTTTTTTCTTCTTTTATCATCATACTTTATCATATCTATTTATTTAAATATTATGGTAATATGATTATCTACAAAAATTTCAGATATAAAAAATTTACATATAATTTTTTTTTATAATTTGATTTGTATTTTGTTTGATAATTTTATTTCATAATATTAAATATTTTTACAAAATTTGTATCCGTACACAGTATTAAAGGTACAGATGTCTGTACACCTTATTAAATGTACAAATATTTGCACACTTTATTAAGTGTACATATGTCTCTACACATTAATAAGTACACACATTACATCTATACACTTAATAATGTGTATAGACATCTGTACACTTAATTTATACTAGTATTTTTGCAGCAGTTTTTGCTCAACGTACATATATAGTAAATTTACTGTATATAGTAAATTATAAAATTTTAAGAAATTTATAATTTATAACTGATATATCGAAACTTAATAAAAATTTTAAAATTATAAATATTTAAACATATTAAATTTTTAAAATTACACAAACGAGTTATATTACATGACAGGTTATATGACATTACATGATTGCATTGATAATACTAAAACATAAACTATCAGTAATATGATATTTCAATACGGGTTAAATCTTCATTTTAATGTTTTAACAACACCAATGTAAAATATATCGAATGAAACTGATTTAATTAAGATTGTAGTAAACAGAAGTTATTGTGCGGTATACCATGGGTTATATATTAAATCACTAAAACTAATAAAAGAGTATATTAGCAAAATTAGTATTAAAATAGTACATTAACAAAAAATATTTTTTTTTTTAAATTTACCCCGCGGTGTACCGCGGGTCATAATCTAGTAAATAGTGCAAATATCTGTACATTTAATAAGGTATACACACATCCGTACACTTAACAATGTGTACGGACACTTAATAATGTGTACATACAACCGTACACTTAATAAAGTGTACGGGTACAAAAGATGTATATAATATATTTAAAAATTATTAAACAAAATATATATATCAAATTGTAAAGAAAAAATATAGATTTTTTTTTGTATCTGAAAAGTTTTCTAAAAAAAGATTATATTAACAACTATTTAAATAATTATCACAATTTTTCAATCTTACAAATGGATCCCACATAACTCTCATATCTCACACACACTCACACACAAACACTCTCTTACCTATTTTGCCAATTATAAATAGTGTTTGTACTAAAACACTAATTAAGTTTCCAAAATATACTAAAATGCCAAACATACCATATCCAAATCATACTCAACCGAAGGTAAAATCAAACCTTACTTGTATTTGTAACCGTATCAAATTGATATAAGTACGTATCTTATTATATATAATAAATCTTGATTTCAAAATTACTCATTAACGAGATGATGAACCTCATATAAGGCTGGATTTAACTACGCTTCATATATGGATAGACAAACTAAATCAATTTGTAAATACAAGATTTATATAGTGCTACACATATATCTTCAACTACTTCCACCTATCTGACTATTTTCACGTCTATGAATAATAGACATCATATTATTTTAAATTTTTCATTGATTTTCATTGTCGAACATAGTTTACCAAAATACAGAGTTCCCAAATTACAACTTCACAACTTAGACGATGGTAAAGACTTTTATTCTATTTGTCTTATACAATTTTGGATAACGAATATTTGTTTTTTTTTTGTCGTACTACCAATATTTGTTTTTTTGTCACAACTATCAATATTCGTTTATTCTTTCCTTTTAATATTTTAATTTAATAATGTTGTAGTATTTTTAGATTTTAGTTATATTATTTTATTAAATTTGATTTTCTTATTAGAAATTCGTGATATTTTAAAATAAAATTTTCTATTATATTTTGAGTTTCTTTTTTACTTTTCAGTTAAAGATATGTAAAAATATTTATTTATTCCTTTTAAAATAAATATTTTAAATTTCTTATGTTGTAATATTTTTAGAATTTTTATTTTAGTTTATATTTTTATCTATAAATGATCTAAGACTCCTATATCATCGTGGTTATAATTTTTTATTTTTTAACTGTCTTTTAATTTCTTAAATTTTATTGGGTTGGTCATAAACTCACTACAATCATGTAGATATTTTGTTCTTAGTTTTTCATCCAAAATAACTTTTGAGTAAACAATTTTAATGGTTAAACAAACTGTCACTACAAATTTTATTGGTGAAAAGAAATTACGTCAAAGTGAAAGTAAAGAGACAAAAAAAATTTAATTTGTTCACATATACATTTTATAGGTGGTGATAAAGCGTGTATTTTAACAATAAAATATTATAGGGTGTAAGAACACATTATTAGTGATAAAACATAAAGTAAAATTATACATGGATGCTAATAAGATGACGCTTTGACGAATTAATTGCATGTAAAATATATTGTGAATAAGTTGTTGAACGTTTTGAAATTTGACAATAATAATATTCATAATGGTTAATCTTTTTATTTTCGAAAATCACTTACAAAAAAATATTTCTCTATTTTTAAAATTTTTAATTTTATTAAATAATTTTAAAACCCCCAAATGTCCAGGTCGTCCTAATCTAGTATGGGCATAAAGTGTTTTGGCCTTACAACTCTGAAAGAAGATAAAAGACACCATATTACCCAAACCAGTGAGAAACTTGTAACAAAAGCAATCATCTGATATCATGATTGTTTCATCAACAAGATCTTGACATTGTAAATTTATTGTTGTTCTTCTTTCGTCTTTGTCAAATTAGTAAAAAAGAGCTGCAAATATGATGATATTAGCGTCGTTGAATTATATGAGACTAACCCTATCATCAAATCCGATGTTTTGTGTAAATAAAAAAGTTGTCAAAGCATAAAGGTTCATATAACCATATTTTATAACCACGATGTCTGGACAACATTATTATGCCTTCTACAATTTCCCACCTCCTTTTCTCACCTCTACAACATGTCACGTTGTCTCCGTTTTATAAATAGTGTATCAGAATCTTTGAAAATAGTGTATCTCCTTTTATTTTTCCCTCTAGGATCACCTAGAAGATATTTTTGTCTTATAAACGAAAGGATAAAATATGTACCTCAAGCGGATTTAAGTTTGGGAAAAATATCATTTAATACATGAATTTTTAAATTTATACCAAAAAAATCATAAATTTTGTGGGAGTCTATTTAATATACCAAATTCTGTTGATTAACCATTTAAAATATCAAATATCATTGACCAAGTCAAAATACACATGTCGTTAAATAAGATAATTGAGCAACTAATGACTGTTACTTTGCTGTTTAACGAAATATTATTTTTAGCTTTATCAATGATATTTTATTTTTTAAACGACTAGCCAATAAAACTTGATGTATTAAATGGCCTCACACAAAGCTTATGATTTTTTTGGCTTAAATTTGAAAGTTCATATATTAAACCAAAATTAGATAATTTTATAATCTTTTTGTGCCCAGCAAGACGAAAAGACTCTTAATCGAATTATGTGTACGTAAAAAAAGAATGCATTTTGATTTAATTTTTTTGGTTCACATTACCCAACATTCTTTGATGTATAATCTACTATTTATGTAATTAAAAAAATATTCTTATATCTTCTCTATTATTTGAGAGGTGATTTGATAAATTTGTTGATGTATTACTCGTTTATGTTTTCTGAAAACAAAAAATAATTAAAAATAATATTTATTTTTGTAAAATACTATGAGAACCACTGTGCAAAATTTTATTTGTCTATTAACAAACAAAAATAATATACATGTGATCGCAATTTCATATTACATTTTTATTGATATATACCCCAATTCAATAAAGTGTTTATGTGAATTTATCATTAAAACATAATTTTTTCTATATTTTTAATTTAACTTTTTGAATTTGGATGTATTAGATGATTTTGAATTTGGATGTTGATAAGCAATAAATTGTAGTACCCTAGAGGTACTAACAGCTTTGCAATTGTAGTACTTGGGGGTCGAATTCACAGAGACCCAAAATTACACAATAAATTGCAAGGTTTTATGATTATACTAAACATAATGATTTAAATTGAAAATAGCAATGCAGAATATTAAATTAAAGTTATGTAAAATCTATGCCCCAGCAAACAAAAACTTCAACGTCAAGGATGAAAATTATGGCATCTCATGTCGTTTACTAATTTGTCCCCTTTTCTGACAAGCATCACAGTGAGAAACAAACTCATGAGCATCCTTAAACATTGTCGGCTACCAAAACCCAACTTGAAGAACCTTAGATACGGTCTTAAAAGTAGCAAAGTGTCCAGCACCTCAATCTCATTTAGACATCTCCTTTAAACTATATATATATTTTGGCTTGGTCAACAATTATTGATGTTTTAAATGGCTAGTCAACATAATCCCCTATATATTAATAGAGAAACACTCTCACAAAAAGCCGAGGTGTCGCGCACATAGAGCTCCTGTACATTTTTTAATAAATGCCCTTACTTCTCATTGTTATTTACATAAATATGCCACTTAAATGTTATGAGCTAATGTTTTTTCTATTGGTTTTTAAAATGAAAGATTTAATCAACTATTAAATCCGAAAATGTATTTAATTATCATTTTCATAACCTATTTACTTATTAAAAGTAAATTAAATTTCCCAAAAAAAAAATTATTCATTTATTTATCACTTTTATCATTTCTCTCATTGCATTTTAAACTTAAGATTAGTTTAAAATATTGCTTATGTTTAATGATATAGTTATATTTATAATAATGTGAAAGATAAAATATGTGAATTTGATTTTTAGAAACACAAAAATAAATCAAAACTTTCTACACCGCCTTGAAATTCTTTTCCAAATTCAAATATTTCATGGGTGAAACGTATTTTATAGATTATAAACGCAAATTTGAATAAACGAAAAAAACTTTACTTAGATATTTTGTTTTATACAAACAAATCTTAAATAATAGTTTTACTTATAATATTTTATTTAAATCGATTTATTCCGCATATAATGCGAATTGGTACCTAATTAATGTATTAAATAACTTCCCAATAAATTCATTCATGCAAGGGTGGTGAGTGGTGCAGAATCTCTTGATCTAATAGTAGTGTATGCAGCTCCGTCGGCTAGCAGGAGGAGCGGGCTGTGGAAGAAGTTGAGTGGGTTGATCAGGAATGCGGTTGGACCAGTTGTGTTGGGAGGCGATTTCAATACCATTGTTCGTCTAGATGAGAGAACGGGCGGCAATGGTAGTCTCTCACAGGATTCATTAGCATTTGGGAACTGGATTAGTGAGCTTGCACTCATTGATATGGGATTTCGAGGTAGTCAATACACTTGGCGTAGGGGTAGAGAAGGGAGCTCTTTCGTGGCTAAACGATTAGACCGTGCCCTCTGCTGTCCTCAATCTCGGTTGGTCTGGCAAGAAGCAAAGGTCACTCATCTCCCTTTTTTGGCCTCTGACCATGCCCCCTTGTATGTTCAGCTTTCCCCGGGTGTTGCGGGCAATCCTAAGCGTCGACCGTTTAGGTTTGAAACGGCCTGGTTAAGTCATCCTGGTTTCAAAGAGTTGCTTCTAGCTTCGTGGGACCAAAGTATAAGTACGAGTGACGCACTAAAAAAGTTGCAGAAAGATCTTCGAGTGTGGAATAAGAAAGTGTTTGGTGTTGTACAGCAACGCAAAGAGCGTCTGATGAAGGAAATTCAGAGAGTTCAGAGTAAACTTGAACAGTCTCTGTCTGATGACTTGTTGTCTAAGGAGGAGGGGCTGCTTCAGGAGTTTGAGTTGGTCCTTGAGCAAGAGGAGATGTTGTGGTATCAAAAGTCGCGGGAGAAATGGGTTCTGCATTGGGATAGGAACACGAAGTTCTTCCACACATCTACTATTATTCGTAGAAGGAGAAACCAAATCGAGATGTTGAGAAATGATTCAGGGGATTGGGTGTCAGATGGACAGGAGTTGGAGACTCTTGCAGTGGAATACTTCCGCAAGCTTTACTCATTGGAGGATGTTGATCTCTCGGGAGAGCAGCTACCACGGTATGGGTTTGCTCAGCTTTCCGAGCTGGAACGGGTCACCCTTGAGAAGCCGTTTTTGGAGGCAGAGGTAGCACTAGCTTTAAGAAGTATGCGGGGGTATAAAGCACCAGGTCCTGATGGCTATCAGCCTATCTTCTACCAGCAGTGTTGGGAGGTGGTGGGAGACTCGGTGCTCCGGTTTGTTCTTGAGTTTTTCAGGACAGGTCAGTTGCCTCCTGAGCTTAATGATGTTTTGGTTGTTCTCATCCCCAAGGTTGGTAAGCCGGAGAGGATAACCCAATTTAGACCGATTAGTTTGTGCAACGTTTTGTTTAAAACGGTCACAAAGACAATGGTGGGTCGGTTGAAGCCGGTGATGGCAAAACTGGTTGGTCCAGCTCAATCCAGCTTCATTCCAAGGCGACTCAGCACAGATAATATAGTAGTGGTACAGGAAGTTGTTCACTCTATGAGACGTAAGAAGGGGAAGAAGGGTTGGATGTTATTGAAGCTTGATCTGGAGAAAGCTTCAATCGCATAAGATGGGATTTCTTAGAAGATACTCTCAAAGCGGCAGGGCTGTCTAATATTTGGGTTAACTGGATTCTGCAGTGTGTTACAAGACCCTCTATGCAGGTGTTATGGAATGGGGAGAAAACAGAGGCCTTTCAACCAGAGAGAGGTCTTCGTCAAGGGGACCCCTTGTCCCCTTACCTGTTCGTGTTATGTATGGAGAGACTCTGTCATCTGATCGATCAGGAGATTGCGGTAAAAGCTTGGAAACCCATTAGCTTGTCTCGAGGAGGTCCCAAGCTGTCCCACATTTGCTTCGCTGACGACCTGATACTGTTTGCAGAAGCATCAGTGAGTCAAATCAGGGTTATACGCCGTGTGCTAGAGAAATTTTGCTTGTCCTCGGGACAGAAGGTGAGCTTGGATAAGTCAAAAATATTTTTTTCTGAGAATGTGTCTCGTGATTTGGGACAAAGGATTAGCGATGAGAGTGGCATCAAGTCGACCAGGGAGCTGGGAAAATACTTGGGAATGCCCATTCTTCAGAAGCGTATTAATAAGGATACCTTTGGTGAAGTTCTGGAGAAGGTGTCTAATAGGTTGAGTGGCTGGAAAGGTTGTATGCTTAGTTTTGCAGGGCGTATCACGCTTACTAAAGCTGTTTTATCCTCGATCCCGGTTCATTCAATGAGTACTATCAAGTTACCTGCGTCCACTTTGAAGAGGTTGGATAGGCTATCTCGTGCTTTTCTGTGGGGTAGTGATGGAGTGACGAAGAAGATGCATTTGGTGTCATGGAAGGTTGTCTCAAAGCCAAAGTGGGATGGTGGTTTAGGGATCAGGAAAGCAGGGGAGATGAATAAAGCTCTGATTGCCAAACTCGGGTGGAGATTGTTGCATGATAAACAGAGTTTGTGGGCGAGAGTTGTCCGGAGCAAATATAAAGTTGGTGAAGTCAAAGACACTAGTTGGTCGGCAGTGAAGAGTAACTGGTCGTCTACCTGGCGAAGTGTTGGTGTTGGTCTGAGAGAGGTGGTCTATCATGGCTTACGGTGGGTCATTGGTGATGGCCGGAAAATCCTCTTTTGGTCGGACAGATGGATGATGGATAGACCTTTATCTGAATTAGTAATTCGGGAGCTCCCTCAGGGGTTTGATAAGTTAACAGCCCGTGAGTTATGGAGGGATGGAGCTGGTTGGGATCTTTCCCGGATTGAGCCTTTTATCTCTAGGGATCAGAGACTTGAACTTGCTGCGATAGTCGTGGATACAGTCACTGGAGCAGAGGATAGACTCGCTTGGGGGAATACTGTGGATGGTTGTTTTACGGTGAGTTCAGCATATGCCTTACTGACTATGGATGTATCACCGCGTCAGAACATGGAGCTGTTCTTTTTGCGTATTTGGAAACTGGAAGTTCCAGAACGAGTGAGGGTTTTCCTCTGGCTAGTTGGAAATCAGGCTATCATGACTAACTCAGAACGGTACCGACGAGACTTGTGTGATTCAGAGGTGTGTCAAGTTTGTAAAGGGGGAGTAGAGTCTATCATTCACGTCCTCCGTGATTGTCCTGCAATGTCAGGGTTATGGAGCAGGTTGGTAGCACCGCGACGAAGACAAGCTTTCTTTCGGTCATCATTGCTTGAGTGGTTATATGAAAATTTGTGTTGGGCAGGAGGTGAGGTAGACAAACATTGGTCTATAACCTTCTCCATGGCTGTTTGGTGGGCTTGGAAATGGAGATGCAGCAATGTTTTTGGGGCAAATAGAGTTTGGAGAGATAGAGTGAAGTTTATCAAAGACGCTACAAAGGAGGTTATGGGTGCTAAGTTGCGGAACTTGTTGAATCATGAAGCACTGGCCCGGGTTGAACGACTGATCAAGTGGTCACCCCCAGTGTTCGGTTGGTTTAAGCTGAATACAGATGAGGCTTCACGCGGGAATCCAGGCTTGGCAGCGGCTGGAGGGGTGATTCGAAATGAGAGGGGTGAATGGTGTGGCGGGTTTGTATTGAACGTGGGGAGATGCTCAGCGGCGTTGGCGGAGTTGTGGGGAGTGTACTATGGGCTGTATTTGGCATGGGAGAGTCGGATAGAGAGGCTGGATCTAGAGGTGGATTCGGCAATGGTGGTGGAGTTTCTACGGACAGGGATTGGTGAGTCGCATCCGCTGTCGTTCCTGGTACGTTTGTGCCATGGCTTTCTCTCAAGGGACTGGACGGTCCGTGTTACACATGTGTATAGGGAAACTAATCGCCTTGCGGATGGATTAGCGGCCTATGCGTTTACTTTACCTTTAGGATTTCATAAGTTTGACATGCTCCCAGATGTTGTGGGTTTACTTTTTCATGAGGATTTAGTAGGACCTGCGTGTCCTCGCAATGTTGTTGTGTAATTTTATTTTTAAGTTAATAAATAGCTGGGAGATTTCTCCTGGATTTCCCACAACAAAAAAAAAAAATCATGGGTTTTTTGGCCTAAATTTGAAAGTACATGTATTAAATGACCTTTTTCCCGTTTAAGTTTAGCTTAACTTGATCTTACTATCCGGGCTTACCCAAAAATAACAAAATAACAATGGTGATGTTTTGGACGAGCTTACTTTTTGTTTTTTTGACATAAAAATCGCTATATATCATTAATCTTGTTCAAAAAGTTGAACTTACAATACATCTATTCCAAAATCAAAGAGCTTACATGGGAAGAAGAACTACATCGTACTCGAGCATTTTTTGCAAAGTTATAGGCAATTCCGACGAGCTTTCTAATTAAACCAGTTTTGGATATGAATATATGTTACAATTTTATTTTTCCAAATGAAAAATTATAATCTTTTTAATTAGTACGTATGAATTAAAATTAGCTTATGTTTTCAAGATATAGAGGTTAATTGGTTACCACTTTTATGATTGTTATATTTAAATAGTTGTAACTTAAAAAAAAAAATTAATGTGACTTTAAGAAATATAAAAGTCACAAATAGTGGGCTTTACAAAGAAAAAAAGAAAGGGTAACAAGAAAAAATAAGAGGAATTTGGCGGTGTGAGAAAATTTAAGAAGTGTTTTCAACACGGTTAGAATATTAAAGTATGCTTGGAGAAAATAAATCTTTAAAAACTTTTAAAAAATGAAAGCTTATATAGTTAATCTCCAATCACCCCCATAGTAGAAATTTAATAGTTTATAGTGGTGCTACAACTAATTTCAGTTTTCAAATCAGATTTTTTTGTTAATCTAGTTAATTTTAGATTGATTTACTTAATTTTTAAAAATGCATAATGAAAATATAGTTTCTAGCAAAAAGTGTGTTTCTAAATCCTTCAATAATTTTAGTTCAGAGGGCACAAAAACAAAATTGCACTTATATGATACTTTCATGATATGTTTTAAGTTGATTGAGATAAGGTTCAGTTCTTTTATTATACTTGTGATCAAATATGTCCAGGGTGTTTAATGAAAATAAGCTTGGGAACAAATCTTTTTAAAAATATTTAATATAGATCTATTTTCCGTTTTTCAAATATATATTCTCATAAGGATCCTAACAATAGATTTAGTTTTAGAACTAGGTTTCTCTATTAGGTTTGTTTTGTAACGATTTAAGTAATATCAAATTACACATTCCAATTAATAGTAGAAATTTAATAGTTTATAGTGGCGCTACAACTAATTTCAGTTTTCAAATCAGACTTTTATGTTAATCTAGTTAATTTTAGATTGATTTACTTTTTTTTTATAACTAAAATTTAGATTGATTCACTGAAATTTTTAAAATGCATACTGAAAAGAGATTTTTTAGCAAAAAGTGTGTTTCTAAATCCTTCAATAATTCTAGTTCAGAGAGCACAAAAACTAAAATTGCACTTATATGATACTTTCATGATATGTTTTAAATTAATTGAGATTAGGTTCAGTTCTTTATTATACTTGTGAATTGTGATCAAATATGTCCAGGTTGTTTAATAAAAATAAGCTTGGGAACATTTAAAAAAAAAAATTAGATCTATTTTCTGTTTTTTAAATATATATTCTTATAATGATCCTAACAATGGATTTTGTTTTAGAATTAGGTTTCTCTATTCGGTTTGTTTTGTAACGATTTACGTAATATCAAATTACACATTCCTAGTAAAATCTTCCTCAATCAAAAACTAATAGATAATTGCATAATTCTATCTATTTGAGAGGCTAAAGACCTAAAATTACAATATATGACACTTGACTCGGTCTTTTTAAAACTGATTCTATATGAGTTTCAGTCTTATTTTGACTATTATTTTATGAAATTCAAATATTTTGTTATTTTTTTAACGCAATTGTAAATAATAATCTAATCATTGAATTTTCTAGTTCGATCCAAATCCAACTTTCGTTTTGAGTATATAGAGAAAAAACAAAGTTCAATTCTCGAATCATGCTTTTTTTATTCTGTTCGTTTTGGATCGATTTACTTAAATCCGCGTTAAACATCCCGAATATAATCTTTCTTATACAAGTCTATAATTCCTTGAACATAGAAGATTGGAAAACTAAAATAACGTCAATAGAACATGTCCACGGTCCTTTTTAAACGGAATTTACTAGAATCTCATTTTGATTACTGTTCTTCAAATTCAATACGTTCTTATTTTTAATAGGTCAATATTCGATTTTTTTTTCTTATTTTGTTTGATTCGGATCTAATCTCCGTGTCTTCAGATATATAAAAAAGATAAAACTTTACAAAAATATAAAAACTGCCATCGTTTTCAAATCAAATTTATAATTTTGGTTGTATTAGCGTTATTTTAGATCAATTAATCTAATTAAACTTCTCTATATCTAGAGGTCTACACTGTGCTATCTCCCCACAAGGGTGGCTATAGTAGTACACTTGTAATATTAAATTACACATTCCTAGTCAAATTATTCTCAATTAAAAACAAATAGATAATTTCATAATTCTATCTAGTTGAGAGACTCAAAACCTAAAATTACAATATATGGCACTTGACTCGGTGTTTTTAAAACCGATTCTATACGAGATTCAGTCTTACTTTGTCTACTGTTATTTTAAATTCAAATATTTTGTCATTTTAAATGCAATTGTAAATTATAATCCAATTATTGATTTTTCTCGTTTGATCCGAATCCAACTTTCGTTTTAAGAATATAGAGAAAACATAATCTATACAACTGTGTTAAAACTGACTTTAATTCTCGAATCATGCTTTTTTTATTCTGTTCGTTTAGGATCGATTTACTTAAATCCGCGTTAAGCATCCCGAATATAATATTTCTTAGACAAGTCTATAATTCCTTGAATATAAAAGATTGGAAAACTAAAATAACGTCAATAGAACATGTCCACGATCCTTTTTAAATGGAATTTACTAGAATCTCATTTTGATTATTGTTCGTCAAATTCAATACGTTCTTATTCTTTTGTACATCAATATTCGATTTTTTTTTTGTTATTTTGTTTGATTCGGATCTAATCTCCGTTTCTTCGGATATAAAAAGATAAAACTTTACAAAAATATAAAAACAGACATCAGTTTTCAAATCAAATTTATCATTTTGGTTGTATTAGTGTTATTTTAGATCAATTAATCTAATTAAACTTCTCTATATCTAGAGGTCTACACTGTGCTATCTCACCACAAGTGTGGCTATAGTAGTACACTTGTAATATTAAATTACACATTCCTAGTCAAATTCTTCTCAATTAAAAACAAATAGATAATTTCATAATTTTATCTAGTTGAGAGATTCAAGACCTAAAATTACAATATATGGCACTTAACTAGGTGTTTTTAAAACCGATTATATACGAGATTCAGTCTTACTTTGTCTATTGTTATTTTAAATTCGAATATTTTGTCATTTTTAATGCAATTGTAAATTATAATCCAATTATTGATTTTTCTGGTTTGATCCGAATCCAACTTTCGTTTTAAGAATATAGAGAAAACATAATCAATACAACTGTGTTAAAATTGAGTTTAATTCTCGAATCATGTTTTTTTTTATTCTGTTCGTTTTGGATCGATTTACTTAAATCCGCGTTAAACATCTTGAATATAATCTTTCTTATACGAGAAATTTCTATAATTTCTTGAACATGGAAGATTGGAAAACTAAAATAACGTCAATAGTACATGTCCACGATCCTTTTGAAACGGGATTTACTAGAATCTCATTTTGATTACTGTTCTTCAAAATTCAAATACGTTCTTATTTTTAATATGTCAATATTCGATTTTTTTTCTTATTTTGTTTGATTCGGATCTAATCTCCGTTTCTTCGGATATAAAGAGATAAAACTTTACAAAAACTATAGAAATTGACATCAATTTTCAAATCAAATTTATCACTTGGGTTGTATTAGATAATTTGGGTTGTTTTAGATAAATTCTCATAAATCTAATTAAACTTCTAATCAAATTTTAGTTCTACACTGTGCTATCGCACCAGATAAGTGTGGCTTTAGTAGTACACTTTGATGAGGTCATAACGATTACTATCCCATAGTTTTTGGTCAATTCTGTTAAAAAGTAGATAATAAGAGGGTCATATTAAAAACCTCCTAAGTTAAATATAAAAGTTAAGCCGCAATGGAAAAAAAAATCTGAAACGCAACTTTGTTGGTGTTTGTGAATTCTAGCGTTTTCTCTTGTCGCAGCTTCTTCTTCTTTCATCTTTGACCCCCTAAACTTTGCAAATCTGCTTCAGGTGTGTCCCTTTGTTGCTCTTCACGTCGTATTTGATACGATTCCTGATATGATTGATTGACTGATTACAGATTTCGACATTGTCTTTTAGGTTTAATTAACTTTTTGATGTTGTCAATCCCATTGGAATCAGGTTGCGTTTCGAATCGATTTTTTTTTTTTTAGAGGGTTTTGAGTTTTGTGAGGTTTCTAGGTTTTTTTTTTTTTGATGAATCTAGGATTCGATTTCGCTATTTACTCTTGGATTTTGTTGGATTTTTCTACATTTTTTGGGTTTTTTTTTCTAAGCCACACGCATTGTAGCAATTTTAAGCTTTGTTTCTCTACGCTTCTGAGATTTTTGAAGATTTGTTGATTGATGTATAGAGTTGATTTTTCAGTGACGTATGATTTAGAGCTGTTTCTGTTTCTCTAATGTTGATTGATCTTGTTCTGTTTAACTCTGTAGCTTGGAAGCTTTCTGGGAAGTTCTATGTTTGAAATTCATAGCACCAACAGCGTCTTAGTGAAGGGGGTGTTTTGTTAACTCTGGTAAGTTAAGTTTTGAATCCTAAGCTTTTCGTTTTTGTTTATATTATTATCTCCTCAAGCCGCTGAATCAAGTAACTTGTGAAATATGGGTTTTATTGTGGACATGCTAAAGAGTTGCTGGTTTGTGGATTTGCAATTAGAGTTCATTGGGTTGTTCTTGTAGCCTATGCTTTTAGTTTAGTGTCTCTGGTTTGCTTGGTTGTTTTATATGTTAATTTGTCTGTGTAAGTGGGACTTACCACCATTGGTAACAGATCTTTGATAGCTAGGCTGCATGTGTGTAGAAGATGATCACGGTGAACCATTGACATGTGTGTATATAAAGTTAAATTAAATGGTGCTAAACTAAAATCTGTTAATTTTGCAAAGACTACTTTCACTACAAAAGGTGTGGGTTTGCTTGGTTTTCTTACATGTTAATTTGTATGTGTTAGTGGAAATTACCATTGGTATCAGATCTTTGATAGCTAGGCTGCATGTGTGTAGAAGATGATTGCAGTGAACCATTGACATGCTAAATTACATGGTGCTAACCTAATATCTGTGATGCGTTTTTACTTGAATACCACATATGTTAACGCCTCTATATCTACCTTTTTTTTTAGACAGAAAAGTTGCCCTCCGTGTAAGCAAAACATAGGCATTGGCAAATCGCTCAGATCCTGGAGAATTTCTTCGGAATTTAGAAACTTGTTCACTACAAACATTGAATGATAAGGATACACGACAGGCATGGAGTGCAACAAGGACGAGGCGGCAAGGGCAAAAGATATTGCAGAGATGAAGTTCAAAATGAAAGACATTGCTGGGGCAAAGAAATTTGCCTTGAAAGCTCAGAGTCTGTATCCAGAGATAGAAGGTATTTCTCAGATGTTAGCAACTTTGGATGTGTATATCGCTGCAGATAACAAAGTAAAAGAGGATGTAGACTGGTATGGAATACTCAATGCAAGTCCGCACGATAATTATGAAACGTTGAAGACAAAGTACAGGAAGCTTGCTCTAATGATTCACCCCGATAAAAACAATTCTGTTGGAGCTGAAGGAGCATTCAAGCATGTTTCTGAAGCTTGGAAATTCTTGTCAGATAAGGATCAGAGAGCAGCTTATGATCGTAGGAAAAGTTTGCACTCAGTTTATCAGAAGGTCTCAGTTTCAGCTTCTAATAATGGTTTCTGCAATTTTGCAAAGACTACTTTCACTACAAATGCGAGGACGACGACGCAGAAGAACAATCCGCCGGCCCAGAGGAACAATCCGCCGTCCCAGAAGAACAATCCGCCGGCCCAGAAGAGCAATCCGCCAACCCAGAAGAACAATCCGCAAAAGCCAGTTGGTGATACACAGAAAACAGGACGGACTGATCATCAGACAACAAAACCGAGCTCATTTACTGCATCCGGGTCATCAGACCAATCAAAGCCAGATACTTTTTGGACAGTCTGCAGGAGATGCATGATGCAGTACGAGTATCTAAGAGTTTATGTCAACTGTAGCCTTCGGTGTCCTAATTGTCTACAATCGTATTTGGCAGTAGAAGTCCCTAAACCAGGTATATCAAGCCGTTGGAGTAGTTTCAGCCGTCTAAAGCGAAACCTGGATCCAAAGTCAGCTGCAAACCACAATACTACATCAGGTTTGTTTAATAACTCCAAGTGGACTTTTTCAAGAACCAGCAGTGCAGCTCATGCTGCAAGTGTGGTTCAACAGGCTTATGAGAAGGTAAAGAAAGAACGCGAGCAAGCAAAAGCAACTGCGAGAAGAGAAAAGAAGAATGCCAAAAGGAAGAGCACAACTGATTCTTCTGCTTCTGGTAGTTCGGTTAAAAAGAGGAAAGTGCGTGGAGAAACTGATATCTGTTGCTCTAGTGGAAGAAATGTCACTTACCATGTGACTGGTGAAACCGGAAACAACATGGGGAAGTTAGAACATGGAACGAAAGAGAGAGAGGACAAGTTGCCTCCAAGAAGAACCCAGAGAAAGACTAGCAAGGTGGCTGTAACAAGAGAAGTAAAGCCGTGTTAGCATTCTCATTCTGACTTGGTTGAGGGAGGTTTGAGTTATGCAGCCATAATTGTGACTGATGGATTCTCCAGGCTATAACCAGTCAGTAGGATATCTTTTGTAAGTTGGTGTCATTCGTTAATCTTTTGGTTCTAACATTGTAGAGAGGGATGATGAGTCTTTTTGGGCAGAATTCACAAACTGCTTTCCAAAATTTTTATAACAGACTCAGTGTCGTGTCAATTTGTGTGTTGTAGCAACGATGACTCTTAAGCAAATGCTCTGTTTCAGTGCTCAAAAAGATTGCTACGCTTTCTCCAAGAACGAGTTGCTTCGAGGAATCAGACGTGTTCATTCATGTCTAGCACGAACAAATCAACTAAGATGCGGACTGACTGCAAACTCGTTCTGCAACTGGTTAACCAAGACAGGTCTCACACCTTCATGCTCCCGATAGTAGACGTGGGGACTCTGAAATACGTAATAGCTTGTGCGCCCGCCCGCACTGCCTCCATGACCTCCACAAAGAACAAGACGGATCAAATGCTCAAGTTTCTCTGAACTCATCCCACCGGCTGAATGAAGACGAGCCTACTACCCGAGGTTTAGCGAAATGCTCAAGTCTACAACCCATTTTCTTTGTTCGTTTTAATTGACTGTCGTTTTGAATTGTCATACAAAACTCATCTTTTTTCACACCAATCATATCTTTCATACAAAACTACTGACTGATACACACATTCGGGTAATTAAGCTTAGTAGAAAAAAAAAACTTCAAAGATTGTAAATATTTTAATATTCGGGTAACAATGTGTAAATACGTGATAATATGAGGTCATATATGAAAGTTTCCCAATTAAATGTGGAAGCCGCTGATATCTGAAAACTCAGACACACGAGAGAATACGAGAACGCCGTTTCTAGGGCTCTTTTGGTGTCCTCTTCCTCTCGAGCTTGAATATTTCAATCGCCAACACAGTTCGCAAATTTAAAAGGTTTCTCTCTTCTACTTATTTTAATTTTTGACAAGCTTCTCGATAATTAAGTTCGTTTGGCTTTTAGGAGTTGTTTTTAAACCGATTGATACACACATTCGAGTTGTTCCTTATCCTGAACGATTTGATTTTGCTACTTCCTTAAGAAATTGATATCGAATTCCGCTTTTTCTTATCTGGGGTTGACGAAATTGAACTCCTTTACGGTTTAATTTCGATATTGACATAGTTATTGCTTCGGCGATTTCTAGGGTTTCGTATGAAATCTAGAATTTTTATTTTTTGATTATTAGTTGGTTTTGAGGATTTGTTCTTGTTTTTGTATGTATGGGTACAAAGTGTCAAGCTTTATAGCTTGATGTATTTCCTAATGTGTTGAGAATTTCTGTTTCAGGTTGTTTTGGCTCGTAGGCTTTTTTTTTTTGTATCTCTCAGTATTTTTTTCGTAAAACATGGCGGAGATACAGACAAATGGAAGGGCATACGAGTCACTATTGGAAAAGGTTCTTTCGATGAACATTCTTTCTTCTGACTATTTCAAAGAGCTCTATGGTTTAAAGACTTACCATGAGGTAATTGATGAAATCTACAACCAAGTTAACCATGTGGAGCCGTGGATGGGTGGAAATTGCCGTGGTCCTTCAACAGCATATTGTCTTCTGTACAAATTCTTTACCATGAAACTTACAGTGAAGCAGATGCATGGGCTGTTGAAGCACACAGATTCTCCTTATATTAGGGCGGTAAGTGAATCTTTTTGACCATTTTTTCTTTTGCATTATTGACCTAGTAGAGCATATGTGAGGTGGAATTCATATTGATAAAGTATGAGCTACCGCGATGCTATAACCTTGTCTTTTTTTTTGGTTTTCTCAGTAGAATCTAGATATATGTCTTTTCATCTTCTGGTTTCTTTTTGATTTTCAGTAACATCTAGAAATCTAACATTGTGTGCTGTTTGTTCCAATACCTGTTCATCCTGTTACTTTTTTACCAGCCGAGTTATATTTTTAATTCCTCTTAGTCAATTTTAACCCGGAAAAGGTAGGTGTTTCTCATAGAGCCTTTTACAGTCAGGTAATAGCATTCTTTACCTCTGGGTTCCATCTGAAACTATTCTTTTTCTCATCCCGTATTGAAGGTATGAGCGTACACATAATTGTTCCCGTGTTTTCATAACAGATTTTCACATCTTCAAACAAAGTTGGGATGTCATTCTTTCTTAGAGTTGCTGAGAGTTCCCACCAAAATAAATAAGATCTTTCTTTGCTAGCAGTATCTGCAAATCAAGGTTTGAGGTGTTTTATTTTAGCTACTCTGTCTTTCTAGGATCACCTCTCTGCCTATCTAACTGTATATAAACTAGCTACTGTGACAAATAATCTGTCTATGATATTACTTTACTCTTAGTTGGGCACTGGTGTTCCTGATAACGTTTTAGGATCTATGGGAAGTATTTTCTGAGTTAGTGCTTACATTTTTCCATGGGTTTCTTGAAGTCATGCTTGTCTTGCATTTTATGGTGATGTTTTTCAACTTCGTGCTACGTCTGTTGCTTTTCGGTTTCCATGGTATAACTTGTCTGGTCTGTTTTGCCATGTTCATTGCTTTTGATCTGACCGCAGAGATTTTAATGTGCAGGTTGGATTCCTTTATTTAAGATATGTTGCAGATGCAAAGACGTTGTGGACATGGTATGAACCGTACATTAAAGATGATGAGGTAAGCATTTTTATGTTATGAAAGTACCATACAATTATAGGTATTATTTTACGATATCCAGCTCTCACGAAACACCATACGCAATTACCTATTCATGCATCTGGGTTCGTTAAAGCTGCTGTGTCAGTCTAGCATCATTGTAGCTCTTGTTAGTAACTTAGTATTCTTACTTAGATAATCAGACAAGAAAGTTTGGAACCATAGAATAGAGTATGTCACTGACCTAATAGTTACAATTATAGTGGATTTGAATTCGTACTCTTTGGGTGGACTGTCATGGAGATCCATGGCTCTTTTTAAGGATATATGGGATATGTGGCGTACTGCTTAGCTAATTTTGTGTCGTGGGTTCATGTTGTTATCATAATACACACTCCAACTTGTTTGAACATGGTTCTGCATTGGTATATGCGCTTAACATGAATACTTATATACTTTACCTTCAGGAGTTTTCACCTGGATCAAATGGACGGATGACGACAATGGGTGTTTATATACGTGATTTGCTACTTGGACTGGTAAGTCACAAGCTGTTATAATACAAACTCAAATTTTCCTGTCTTCTATGAATTGTGCCATGGAAAAAAGTGCTTTCTGGCTGGGGTAGACTTGGATGCATCCTGGGTTGTTCATTGGGTCTTGAAATGTATAGATTTTATACTGAGAATTTAAAGTTATATTGAGATTCGTGGCTAAGCTGTTGTGTGACGATTTATAAATACTTGGTACTTTATTGGTTTTGCTGTGCTGTTATTTGTCTTGTCAGGAAAGTATAAGCACTCTTTTAGTGACATAGTTGCTTGTTTAAATTGTTTTTAGTTACCATTTGATAGTGGTCTTTGATATTTAAGGTCTGGTAGTGTGAACATTTCATTAGATTGGTATTCCCTGCTACCTTTCTCTAAGATGATCCTAAGCTATGTTTTTGAAGAGCGTTAGGTAATTATCTGCTATAAGAATTTACTTGATTTTCGCATTAAAGTGAAGTCTAGATTTAAACAAACGAAATAGGGTTGTGTACCAGTGAATATGTATTCAATATTTGTTTTACTAAATTATCCATTAGCATGACCGTAAAAGGTGTTTTATTAGTAGTCATTTATATATGCACATTTTTTGAGAAATATACTTTAATGTCTCCCTGATGTCAATTCCTGAATCTGACTTACTGTTGTTGGTTTTCTTGCAGTACTACTTTGATACATTGTTTCCTCGTATACCTGTTCCTGTCATGCGCCAGATTGTATCAAATCTTGAGAAGATGAATCTGCCAACTAAACCTTCTGGGTCAACCGGAGACATGAGTCGTGGCTCTGACGACACTGCCCGTCGTCCTCCATCAGTAAAAGCATCTCTCTCTGTTTCATTTGGTCAACGTGCACCTCATCGTGCTTCCACCAGAGGCTCTTCTCCTGTTCGTCGTCCTCCACCGTCTGGTTATGATAGAAATGGAGGCGATGAACCACAGGCTCGGTCCCCACGTAGGAGCCAGAGCCGAGACTATTATTCTGACAGAGACTCAGATAGACAGCGGGATAGAGAGAGGGAGAAAGACCGCGAACGGGACAGAGAGAGAGACAGGGAGAGGGAGAGAGACAGATACAGAGAAAGGGAGAGAGATTATGGTGATGATAGGAGATCGAGGCGAGACTATGAAAGTAGGGGTAGACGCAGAGATTATGATGATGATAGAAGCAGACATGACCGGAGAAGCCGGAGCAGAAGCCGAAGTAGGAGCAGGAGTGTGCAAATTGAGCGTGAACCAACTCC
Organism: Camelina sativa; assembly: GCF_000633955.1. Classification (NCBI taxonomy): domain Eukaryota; kingdom Viridiplantae; phylum Streptophyta; class Magnoliopsida; order Brassicales; family Brassicaceae; genus Camelina; species Camelina sativa. The sequence continues at coordinate 19,432,756 of NC_025694.1, read as the reverse complement.
AAGAAGAGATAGTAGCAACAAGGAGAAAGCTGTGACTGTGAACAGCAATCTTGCAAAGCTAAAAGATTTATACGGAGACGCAAGTAGTCAGAAAGGGGATGAAGGATTTGGAACAAGGAGAGATTCAAGTTCAGAAGAAGTGATTAAGCTTGGTGGTTCCTCTTGGAGGTGAAAAAGAACAAAAAAACTAAAACTGTGGATTTTAAATGCTTCTTCTATTCTGTAGGATGATGCATGCTGTATTACTGTACTGTTTTGATTTCCAGCAAACTATTTGTTATATGCCTGAAATTACAGTTTTAGAATTGGTCTTTTATCATCAATGTCTTTGGACTTTGTGCTGTCTTTTGAGTTTCTTACATATTATGGCTCCAACTCGTGACCAGTTTTTAGGAAAAGAATGGGAAGGAATGTGTTGTTCTTCCTTGTTCCTTATTTTTGTTACCATTTACAAGTAACATATTTTCCAAATTCTGGAACATGGACCCTACACTATTCCTATATGTTTCTTTTTTTTTATGAATCATAGAAGAAATTTGTTCCTCTCCAATTTTGATGTGGAACAAATAGGAAAATAAATAAATTATTATTTATAAAAAAAATAATTCATGCAAAAGTCTAATAAATTGTAAAATAACGTTGATGATAACTATCAAATTAAACCTAACTATAAAAGGTACATGATAACGTCAAAACTCTTCTAAACAACTCTATCTTTTGATTCAACTAGTTCCACAACTTATCATAAACAATTCGTACATATCCAATATCAAATTCAAACTCATCTTGATCTATCTCATAATTATCTCATGAATTGTTTAATAATTTAAGTCTTATAAAATACAACTATAAACAGTCTTCAGCACAAGAAGCCATCGACCATAGGAAAAAAAAACCTACGATCCATAGACGTAAAGGTGAAAAAAAAATCATACAGTATTTTATAGCATAGGATTCTTTTTCAATGTTTTGCTTACAGTCTTGTGTTTGGTTTGGTTAATTTATGTATTTGATTTTGATCTTTAGAAAATACTTGGATTATGGCAAGTTCACGAGAGACTAGTGGATCATCACAGCGTGGAGGTCTTTCGAGAAACAAAGGCAAATCAACCACTGCATCAGGGATTGACACCGAAAGAAAGGTATATATGTTTTGTATATAATTATATATTGAATTTCAATGCATATAGGATGAACTGTAATACTGTATTTAAATGAAACATGATTACTGAGTATGTATATATTATAGTATGTATGGAAGGAAAGGCATTGTCAAATTATGCTTGAACTCGTTATTACGGAGCTAAAATCAAATGACCACTCTAGTAGAATGCCGAATGTTGCTGGTAGAAAAAGAGTAGAAAACAAATTATTTGAGTTGACCGGAGAGAAGCTTGTTTGGGATGGTGAGATAAAGAGCAAAATCGAGTACTTGCATAAACTTTGGCAAATTAATAGGCAATTGATGGAACACACAGGTGTTGCTGTTGATCCGTCTACTGGACAAATAATTATGACAACATCTTGGTGGAATGATCGAATTGCTGTAAGTCTCTTTGTTATCATATATAATATTTTTATATGAATAGAAAAAATTATTCTAATATGTTTTGAATCATTGACAGGAATTTGGAAATAAAGGAAAATTTGTTCGGGTTTTGAAGAACAAGCCTTTGCCCTTCAAAGATTTGTTGGACCAGATATATGGTCAACATGATGTCGATCAAGATGAACGTTACTCTCCGTTTACTTTTGGGGCACATCTCCAGGAGACACAATCTGCTTTAGCAAACACGGATGAT
>NC_025694.1:19400578-19429019 GCF_000633955.1 Camelina sativa | reverse complement strand
GCCCATAATTCACGAGTGTTGGCAACAGCTATACGTGAAGATCACATGTTTCCCAAACCTCCTGATGGTAAATACTATCTTGTAGATTCTGGATATGCCAATAAACGAGGATATTTAGCTCCATATAGGAAAGAAAGGACAGAAGGTACACGGTATCATCTACAAGAATTTTTACATGGTGAGCCTCCCAAGAATAGCAAAGAAATGTTTAATAGGTGGCATGCGTCTTTACATTCTGTTATTGAACGTACGTTTGGTGTCTTGGAAAAAAAATGGAGAGTTTTAAATAAATTTCCAAGGTATGATATTCCTACACAGAGAAAAGTTATATTCGCGACAATGGGGCTACACAATTTTATTCGTTGGAACAAAATTAAGGATAAAGATTTTGAAGAAGTTGAGAGGGAAAATGATGTTAATCGTATGCATCAAAATCAAAACAATGATGAAGATGATGAAATGGAAGAAGAACCAGCTGCAGAAGGAGCCTATATGAAAATTGTACGAGATCAAATTGCTGAGCAAATATGGTCTATAAAGAGACGTGGTTCTCAACGTCTATAGTTGATTATTTTTTTATAATTATCATATTGGTATCACACATTTGTAATGGTTACCGAAAGTTCAAACAATACATGTTCATGTTCATGTATTCATGTTTGTACGTTGGTTTTGATGGGTTGAAGATGCTTGTTTTTGATTAAAAAAAAATATTTTTATTTTTCTTTTAATATTTTTTTATATGTTATTGCTTGTTCTGTTTTTTTGGTTACTATTTACGATACTATTTATTCTGTTTTTTCTCTGCACTTATTCCTTTTCATTCCTTTTTTATTTTTTATTCTTTTCTTTTCCTTCCATTTTATTCATGTTTCTCCTCGTTCTTTTTATTCCTCAACTGGTCACCAGTTGGAGCCTATGTGTTTCCCTTGGAATAATTGAATCAGGTATTTTGTTAACAACATAAAATTGATTAACCAAATCAATGTCTCAGTCCACATTTAAATCCCATGGATTAAAAGGCTCCATGGTTTGATAAGGTGTTAGTCAAAATAATGCTCTGGAAATTGCAGGGCAGTATGAAGAAAGTTGCAGGAGAGATGAAGTTTCTTAGGTGGTCGGGAGATATGTGTAATGCAAGGTTCAGTGGTTTTGTATCTCACAAAATCATCGTTTGCAATGTTCAAAGTGCTTAGAGTCTTAAAAAGCTAACAAGTAACAAGGCATTGAAAAGCCCAAAGCCACATTTCTAATACTGATGAATAGACACGTGTTGCTACACACAGTTTTGTTTTTTTCTGGTTCTTGAGTTTCAGACCACAGTTTTGTTCAATTTTAAAGGTATTCGTCTTATTTTTTTTTTTTTGATTGGCCAATCGAAGATGATTTCTAGATTTCACCTCCATTGATTTGATTTTGATGTTTTCCATTTTTGGGTTTTCTCAGAAACACTGAAAATGGCTTCTCTTCATCTCCTTCGACCTCTACACAGCCTCTCTTCTTCAAAGCTCTTCTTTTCTCAGCCAAGTTTTCATTTTTCTTCATCCCTTAAACCTAATTACTTGAAAAGGCACAATCTTTCGAAATCATTGACTCTCCGATTTGCTCTCACGGAATCAGATTCTATTGATCAGCCTCTAGAAACAAGTTCTAAATCCCTTCTTCTACAACTCTCTGTAAGTGAAACTGGTTTTAACAATTCAAATANTTTTTTTTTTTTTTTTTTTTTGCTTAATGGGTTCTGAATTGTGTTGTTGCAGAAGTGTTTTGATCTTCCATCAGATTACTTCCAGCAGTTACCAAATGACCTTCGTCTCGATGTAAGTAAGCCCTCGTTGCTTAAAAAACTCAGATTTTGTGATTTAAGCAACATGTTTTTATGTGGCGAGTTTTTTTTTTTTTTTTTTCAGTTAAATGATGCTGCTTTTGATCTCTCCAATGGACCCATCATCGATGAGGTTAGTTCCTCTTGCTCCACATAAACTTTTTAGTGCTAAGTAATCACTTCCATTGACCAACTCTGTAGCCTCAAGTCTTGTGACCTTACTGTTCCATCTCTGTGATCTCTTATGTGACATTCATGGACTTGAACTACTTGTGTATTGTAGCCTCAGAGCCCCATCCTAAACCACAATATTTTGCAATTTTATATATCTACATCTGTGACAGCCTAATAGCATTCTATGTTTTTATGTGTATTGCCTGATTTGCGAATGTGTAGGCACCCGACATTTTATAGTTCATCTTGGGTATAGTATTGTTATTATCCCTTCAAGTATCGTCGTGGCCTTAACATGTTGTTCTGTCCAAATGATGTAATGGTATTATTTGTGATCATTTCCATCTGTATTGTAGCATAATCTGTTATCTTCCTTGTTCATCTTTCATATAAATAAGATTTTTGGAGGGGATGTCGTCATGTATGTGTTTATGCTTTACTGGTTTTACTAGAAACTAAAAGATAGAAATTTGCAGAAGAAGAAATGGCCGCTCCATTGTTCTTATATCTTTATCTACAGACATAATTATGTATTCCTTTAGCCTCTAGGACTAGGACCTTTAGACAGTTAGATGTATGTGCAAGTAGTGAAACATACAGCTGGTACACTTATTTATACCCGTGGACAGACAACCTTCCTGTTTAACAGTTAATGATCATTTACGTGCATTGAAACATCATAGTCTTAGCTTTATTGTTCTAGTCCAGCATAGTCTTAGTGTTTGCCTATTGGAATCCCTTCCACAGGATAAGTGTTGTTTCCTTAAATGGGTTTTTTCTTTATTTTTCATATACTATTCACTGTGCATCTTAAGGTACCTACCTTGGATCTTCTCTTCTATCATCGCTCTCATCTTAAGCAACTTTTTGAAGGATGTGTGTCTTCTCCCATTTTGCCACATATCACTTGTCAGTTGACTAATATCTCTTTTGACTTAGCTTCCTTGTCTTCTCTTCCTATTGCTCGAGAACTTCTTTGTCTTCTTTGCCATTGGCGTTGTGCCCTGTGGATTTGGTTAGAGAGGATGAGATAATCTTGAATCTTTGTAGTGTTTTACAAGCCGACTCATTTTCTTAAAACTTCTGTGGTACTTATAATTGCAACTGCTCAATTCTATTTGTAGTGTGGTCAAGAGCTTGGGGAGACATTAATGAATCTGTCCCGTGCTTGGGAACAAGCTGACACATCAACTTCTCGTAGTTTAGTGGAGAAACTTCCCGAACTGGAAATTTCATTAACAGATGGTGCCAAATCAGGTAACAAGAAGTACACCCCTAGTATCTAGATACACATCTTTATAGATCTACTCTTGTAATCATACCTCTTTTTAACATCTTTTTGTTCAGCCTTTGGGAGACGTCTGATATCTGCAGGAAAAAGGTTCCAGGGGATGGGACAATATGGTCAAGGTGAATTACAGAAGGTACTTGAATCTCAAATGTAGGTGTGGTTTCTTCTACTGATTGTTTGGTTATGTATATTGGGTGAACATGTAAATGTAAGTTACATCTAAATAGAAACTGTTTGCATACTTCAATCAAATGTTAGTCAGACCACCTGTATACCTTGTTAGACTTAACTGCCAAAACCCACAATTCTAAAATCAATTGCTCGTCTATGTAATCATTCATGCCCTTGGTACTTGTCTACAAAACTAACATCTCTGAGAAGTCGCAGATTGCTAAAGCGATGATTTCAACTGGAAAAGTCCTATCTGCAAATACATCATCAGTTCCAGTCAATAATGAAACCAACTCAGGAACAAAGATATTAAAGGTAAAGAATAGATTTTTCCCCTTGTACGTCAGCTGAAATTACTTTGCAGATGATAATTTTTTTGTTTAAAACTGCAGTTTGGGGACCTTCAGGTTGCTGTGACTCCACAGAAAGCATACACTGGAGCTGCCATTGCATTCATCTATGGGTATTTGTAGAAAGCTTGTTAATTATTTTCAAGAAACTGTGTATCACACTCTGTAACAACATTTAAAAACACCTCATGCCGTTGAAACAGGATACTTTCATGGCAAATCAGTCAGGGGATCCAAAACACACCAGAGAACTCATTGCAGTATGCAAATGACAATGCATTGGTTATCGGAAATGTTAGTGGATCAAACGTTCTAACCCTATACTTTGATTCTCATCATATATATATAGTGGAAGTAGAGGATTTGTTATTTAACATTTTGTCATGTTGTTGTTCTTCTGGGCAGTCTTTGAGAGGGTCTCTTCTAGCTCTGTTTTATGCCTCAACAGTCTTGTCAGGCTTCACAACAGCTGGGCTTATCCTACTGGCTAAGCAGCTTTCATCAGAGAAAGAGTGAACCCCTTGATGATTACACGCTTCCATTTCGGACAGCTGATACAAAACCTTTGTAAGAATCATAATCTCTCCGAGGTGGTCTCTAATACACTCATGTTCAGGGTTAAATATTGTATCTACTATCGGAAACTTTTCTAATCCTTTTATCTCCAAGGTGGTCTCCAATACTCTCCTTTTTATGTATCTAATACACCTGGGTTGAGTGTATATTGCTTGTAGAGAAAACAAAGAAATATTTTGTTTTTGTAACTGAATAATGGAAGTTTGTGTACAGTGCCACAACCAATTCATAGAAATTGTTAGTTTCATATTCTCACATGGCATTTTATTATGATACTTGTGTTTGTAGTAGATATCCTAACAACATACTTTAGTGTAACATTTATCCTACCGACGTACTTACTTCAAAGTAGGAATATGATCTTTGAGGTTAATAAAATCACTCCTTATGTAGCCCTGTCCGACACAAACCATTCTTTGCTTCATGAACACGGCTCAGCTCTTGTGTATAAAACAATTATAACGTAATGCAGAAACGCCTAACTAGAAAAACAACAAAAATTCATAAATTAAAATTATTCTTCTGTTGCTCCTCTCTTAGATTTTGGTTTGGTAATGTAATAATGCAGAAACGCCTAACTAGTCTTCGAAGATGATCAATCATTTTTAATGTATTCTCAAAAACTAAAACCAGATAGCAAAATCAACAAACCGAGACTTAGATAAAACACTGAAAATAAATGAAAGCTACCAGAGAGAACAAGTTTTACAGAAATTAAGAATTCTTTGGCCATTGGAATTTTAAGAGTTATCCTCCTTAGCTTCCAGCTTCTTTGTAAGCAAGTCTGAGAGACCATCGGATAACGCAGAGGATGTCACAAAGGAAGCTTTCAATAAATTGATAGCCTGTATACAAAGAGAGACATAGAGTTAAGCCATATCTTATAGTAACTAATGGAACAAAGGACTTTAATATTTATGAGTACATACCTCTGTTCTACCGATAGTTATCTCTTCGATGTTGACTTCATCAAAACTAATCTTAAATCTTTTTAGATCCCTAACAGTAAGATCTGTATTCAGTGGAGTGATTATCAGATCATCCGAGACAAGAAACTTCTTGTTACTCTTCACAAACCCACCACTACTTCTTGACTGGTCACTTATTTCAGTTTTTGGATCCATTGGTCTTACTTTCTTGAGCCTGTCCTCGCGATCTCCAGAAAAAGCATGATCTTCAAAACAACTGTAGAAACTCGGCAGAGTTTGGACCGGGACGCCAAGAAGATTCTTTCTACAACGGTAATACCAAGGTATGGTTATTTCACCGCAGCTTAAGCCTTTGAAGCTTCTGAACAGGTTACCTATACATCCCAGACCATCATCACATCCATCATCACTAGCAGAGATCTCGCATATATATTCAAGAGGAAGAACAAGAAAGGTGCAAAGAAGATCTATAAAGCCTTCACCACACTTAGCATACATAACCTTCCTCTTATCCTGCTTACTCAAATACACTGTCAAAGACAATACTTGGCCTAACACTGAATCACATGGACTTGATGATGGCTTAAACGCTCTCTTCGAAGGATACGTTGAACTGTTGAAGGGATAGAATGTGGTGGTCAATGGAGTGTCTGATGCGAATAAGGATCGAAGAAAAGTCATTGCCTGTACAGTACAATGAGAGTGCCCAAAAGTCAAAAAAAGTTTCATATATAATATTTAACAAAAATAAAATAAAAATAAGAGTACCTCTCGGAAGCCAAGTTCTGCTTCACCCTCCCCAATCTCATCTAAACCGTTAACGCAGCCTAAATCCTTGACACGTTTCCGAAAAAGTTCCCGAGAAAAATTCTCTATTTTCAAATCGTCACTCAATATAAATGCCAAGTTTCCATCACCATGAACAAAGACTCCATCATAATCACAGCTACCTCCCAACCTGCTCGCAAACTCTTCTCCTTCGGGTGACGAAATCTCTTTTTTCATCAAGTTTCCACAGCTACATCTTGAAGTATTGAAATTACTAAAAAACTCTCTGCATGATTTTCTTTGCAAGTACATTGGACACATAAAGTGTTTAGTTGCCTCTGTGTCGACGTCTATGTTAATCTTGAGCATTTTGCATTGACTTTCCTTCACGCTCTTCGGGTAAACCAGCATCTGCTTACAAGCTTCAGTCCGAAAATTATCGATGTTCATGTCCACAACACTTTTGTAAAGGTTGTTGAGACAACCTAGGGTGACCGTTTGTCTTAATCTGCCGTGATTCTCAAGCAATCTCACAATGGTTCCCAAAGGCATAGTGAGAAAACTATAGAGCAAGTCAACAAAATCATTACCAGAATGAAGCCAGACAACCTTGTGCTTGTCCAAATGATCCGCAAGAAGCACATTGATTGTTCTTTTCTCGAATCTTTGATCCATTGGAGATTTAAACGATTAAAACTTCACAAATAATAAAGAAAGCAAAAAAAAAAGGAAATCGCAACAGGCCAAATATTCTGAACTTTGAGAACGTACTAATGGATTAAAGATCAAAACCCAGGAGGATTCATGGTAAATAAAGAGTTAATCGTTTGAGGTTCCCTGTAGAAATTTACAAGTCTCGAGGAATGTAAAGAAGTATAGGCTATAATTCATATTGTTGGGAATAGGAAGAGGTTTCGTGTATAAATAGACTGTGTTACTTATTAATTTAAACATGACTTTGTACCNAAATGTTGTTGTTTTTTTTTTTTTTTTTTTTTTTTTTTTTTTGAATAAAATGTTAAATTATACTCAAACAAAAAATAGCGATTTTACAACCCTAATATATAGATTGATGATGTTTTAGGCTAAAATGCCACATCCTTAACAACATTTCTCACAACAAACATTGCACCACTTTCAACCCCAACTATTGAATAATTTTTTCAATATAATCATAGTAGTGCGAGGTGAGGAGAAAACGGTTAAAATCAACCACAACTATTTATGAAACACTTATCCATACCTAAACTTTAGTAGCCTGCATAAATCAACCTAAATCATCCAAAAATTCAAATTATTATACCTCAATTATATAAAATTTAGCCAATTTCAACATTATTTAAACGGTGTTAATTAGTCAGTTAACGGCGCTAAGTCAGACTACACCGTGACAAGACATTTCAATACGACGTCATATTACTTAATTTTTTTTTCACTCTAACCATTGAAAAACATCAATTTATTGTCTTTAATTAGATAACATATTAAGTATATGTAGCTATAAAGCAATAATTTGGACTTCTCATCTCCCTCTCTCCTCTTTGTAGGTCTCTCAATCTCCAACCAAAGTTGTTCTGACTTTTACTACGTCGATAAACCTCGGGTTCTGTGGATTCCGGCGAGAAGCGTTTGGTTTCTCTCCGTCGAAAGCAATTGACCTCATGCCGTCTTCAAATTCAGAGAAGACCTTTTTAATTTGGATTATGATTTGCCAATTTATGATTCAAAATTGATATGAGCATAACCCGAACCGAATCGATATGTTCTCAGCATCTAGAGCACTCGTGGCTTCATCAAGTAGCAACACCTTAGTGTCTTTATCAATTCCTATGGCTACTCTCTGCTTTATCAATTGTCCTTATACTTGAACTCCTCTTTCACCAACCATTGTTTCATAGACATGCAAATATTAAGTAAATCTTTCAGTCTAATCTTTAACCATGGACCTAGGAATTAGGGCTAGACAATCTGTTTATTTGGTTCGATTATTCCAGTTGAAGTTACGTGTTGTAGGCCACTGATGAAGCCATGAGTGTAAGATAGGTCAGCTGCAGATACGATTTCGGTTTCAGTAGCATCTCCTCCTTTACCATAAGCAACGTTTGCTCTGATCGTTTCATTGAGCAAAACAGATTCTCGGCTCACCAATACGGCTTGTTGTCAAAACCATATCACTTGAAATGTCTTGATCTCAACTCCAATCAAATCTATTGTCTGAAATAGAGAACCAAAAAACAAAATAAGAGAATTTAGAATTTAATTGAACTGAACTGGGCTGGATTTATATCAAACTAACTCGTATGGTTATAGTTTTTATTTTATTTGAAATCGGTTTCAGTTCTTCTATATCTAACTTTTCCAACGCCACAAATAGATAGATAAAGATCTTGGAAGATCTGAACATCTGGTCTTGAAGGATATTTGAAATTGATATGACGAAGTTCAATATCTCCTTTAACATTATCAAGAACTCTTCCAGACTCATCACTTGGATCAATCTTTGATTCCCTGTCTATAATTGCAAAGATCGATGCAGCCGCATTGCTAGGTTTGCTGGAATCAGGAGAACTTGACTGAGAGATTTCTACGATTTTCAAAGCAAAGATGAACTTGACTGAGAGATTTCTACGATTTTCAAAGCAAAGAAAACTATTTCGAAACATAACAGTCTTTAGAAAGGGTCCCCAATAAAAACAGGAATCATGAGTTTCTGAAACGCATTTGTTGCTTTTTACCCTGAAAATAGAATATCAAAGGTTGTTTTGCCGTCTTTCACAAGCCTTGCATCGGCATAGAAATTGGTAGCATAAGAAGAGAAGAGGAAAAGGAAAGAAACTCTGAAAACTGATACTACTGGCTATGCCTTGACATATTCCTGTTTCTCGTAGGACCTTCACATTTCTTCTTATACATTTTCAAATTTTCTACCCTACACAAAATAATGCAACCGTTCTCATGCTCCTGACTGCATCATTTGCTACTTCGCTAGCTTCCTCATACATTATGTACCAACACTTTTCTGTTTTATTAGACAAAAAGATAGAGATAACTTCATACCTAAACTAATTTTAGATGGGGGTACAAAATCTAATTCTAGTAAAATAATAAATTAGTCAACTGTTCTTGGTTTATCGACAAACGTGGACAAGAAAAATAAAAATAGAGGGAAAGGGGAAGAGGAAACCAATCACCTTACTTTCCAAATGGCTCCACCTTTGCTCTTCGCCAAAATGTTCGGATGGCGACCCTCTAACCTTGAGTTTCCTCTCTACAAAACATATACAACTCATTACACTTTCTAATTTCGTGAATGTTTATTATAGTATACACGAAATTTCTATATTGTACTTGTTGACAAATACTAATTCTAAAAAGACATCCATGAAAATTCTATCATGCACATATAAATAATCAAAACAGTAAACATTGCAAAAAGAATGAAGAATTAGAATCAACATGTAAATACAGTACAAGCAGTTCAATTTTCTCAGTGTTATCTTGCTTGCCTATCTAAGCCATGTAACTTCCCGAATTGATACATACAATATAGTGATATGTGGCATAGATACCAAACCAGACAATCATAATCAACAAGTAAAAGACAATGATAAAGGTAAAAGATATGAGAAATCATATTAACAACGATAGCTACTTTTTTTTAAAAACAACACAAAGCTTGCCATCAACCTTAACTAAGATAGTGCCAAATAACATTGAGTAATGATAAGAGAAACGAAACGACTCTAGATAATTTAAACTTTTACAATCAACCAGAATCAAAATCGAAGACGAGAGTTTTTACTGAGATAAAAAAAATATATAAAAAAAAAAGATACAGAGTCCGAGAATGCTTACCCCTAGAATTCAAAACCAACAGATTAGATTGGATATATTGAACGACCGCTACCTCACCGGATCTTGTCGCAGAGTGAAGATCCGCTGATAATACTCCCTTCCCTGTTTATGGTTTTTTAGAGTGACAGCTGAGTCCTCGAAACATGGTGAAGCGGAGAAGGAGAATAGGAAATGTTAGATAATTTGAATGATGACAGGTAATCAAAACTGAACTGATGTGTATTAATTGTTATAATTTTATAGGTTGTTGATTTTTTTTACCGATGTGTCAGCTCCTTTTTCAACTAAAAAGTTAGATGTGTCAAACATCGGAGAACAATTCCTTCTACGTTTGTTGTATTGATTTTAACTGTTTTCATTCTCAGGTGAGTTACTAATTTTTGAAATGTTAAGTTTTATATAATAAATATATTTATATTAAAAAAAAATTTGGAGTATAATTTCTTATTCTGGAAAAAAATATATATAGATAGCCCAAAATGACCTAGTGGAAAAAGCTCAAGCCCACTCACTGCCCAGTTCCCCCACGGAAACAAAAAAAACACAGAGGGAGACACGTGATGCTCACGTGGGTCCTTCTTCAACTCTCTCGCCGTTTCTAGAGCCTCTGTTTGGGTGTGTTGTCTTTCTCTGCTTCTTGACTTGAGTGAGTTTCATACAAACTTAAGCCTGCCTCTGTAATTTTCACCGCACCACACAGTTTTTGTAAAATTTCAAACATTTGACTCTTTAATCTCGGTACGTCTTTGGCTAATTTGGTTGTTTGTCGCTTAGCCCCATCAGAAATTGATATATCAAAGTTCAAAAATGTTTTGGGGGTTTGACAATATTGAACTCTGTTTCTCGATTTCTATGGGTTCAAATGTATCTAGGATGAAGATTCTGTTATTATAAATTCTTAGCTCGTAGGGATTGTAGATGGGCATAAAGTTTCATGCTTTTTAGTTTTTAGCTTGTTTTTGTTTTTTCTTTCTAATATTTTATGTGTTTTGAACTTGTTTAGGATTGTTTTGGAGACACTTTTTGAGATGATGGACAACAGAAATGATCAAGAAATCGATGTTGGATCGGTGGTTGAAGCTGTTTCCGCTGATCATTCCTTCGGTGCTCCCCTCTACGTAGTTGAGAGCATTTGCATGCGCTGCAATGAAAATGTATGTCTCTTGCTCTCTCTATCTCTGACACACACACACACACAAACATTTTAGTTAATGTCTATGTTTGTAGCTGAGTTCTGTGATTATATAATTCCAATATTAGAGGCGAATATATTGGTTTTACAATTGGATTGCTCTATATTAATTAGAGCCTGGTCATCAAATTTAAAATGGGAAAAGGTTGAAAAGAGAAAGAAACTCAAATGGTTATGTAGAGAAACTTTATTTAGTTGAGATTCCTGATGTTCGTTATCCTTAGTCTCGGGAGGAATAGGTTATATAAGTTGTAACCTGTGGTACCTATATAACTGATATAGGTCAAGGAAACTCAAATTGGTCTAGGAAACAGGCTAGTTTCTCTTTAGTCCTTGCTTTCTAGTTTGTATTTGTTATCAATACTTTACATGCAAATGGCTGTAATAACATTAGAATTTTTCCTGCTATCCAATGGTTCTTGATATTATTATGTAGTGAACTATAGAGGGGATGAAACAAAACTTATTATCTACATCTTGGTGATGGTATGAAAAGTTTGAGGTGAATATATTGATATTTTTGGTTCTGTGGAAATCAGTGGAGAAAGTTTATATGATCTTTCTCTTGATCCTTCTTCGGTGCATAAAGCAGCTTCTTATTTCTTCTGCAGGGAACAACTAGATTTCTATTGACTTTAATTCCTCACTTCAGAAAGGTATGTAGTACTCTGTTTTGAAAAGTGCCAGGTTTTGTTCATTTTCTAAACTAAGATTGTTTCATACTTTAGTCACTGTGAATTTGACCACATTCTAGAGCACTAACAATCCACATAGTTTTATTATTTGATATAAAGAAACATGTTCTCTTGGTTTAATGCTTTGTTTAGACTTTTCTCTACCTTGTGTTAACTTACGAACTTCCTGCCAACCTATTCCGGTTACAGGTCTTAATATCTGCATTTGAATGTCCCCATTGTGGAGAAAGGTACAAGTTCTTATGATTTTTAGATGATTTGGGCAGCGTGAATTGTTTTTTTTTTCTTTTTAATCACTAAATGTCTGTTGTATCTCTGATCTTTTATAGGAATAATGAAGTTCAGTTTGCTGGCGAGATTCAACCCCGAGGATGCAGCTACCATCTAGAGGTTTCAGCTGGCGATACAAAGGTTAATGCATCGATTCAAATATATTTTTGTTATATTTCTCATTTGGAGATGCAATATATCTTAGGTAGAATGTAGCCTTCTTTTCGTATTACATGAAACTCGAACGATCTGTCTTTAGTTGTCTCTTGCTCCCTAAGCTAACTTTACCTTCTTATTTCTGTCTGAATGCAGATATTTGACCGGCAAGTTGTAAAATCTGAATCGGCCACTATTAAGGTGAGCTGATTCTGCGAGTGTCATTGCTCCTTTGAAATAAAAAATACTTTGGTTCGCTTCAAATTTCTAAGAAACCACTTCCGCTTATCTTTCTGAACACTGTGAACTCGTTGCTTCTTTTATTATGTAAACTAGCTGAATTGAAGCTGGAAACTGATATTAATTGCATGAATATATGCATTCAGATTCCTGAACTGGATTTTGAGATTCCACCAGAGGCCCAACGTGGTAGTTTATCTACGGTAAGTTCTCTTAACCATCTTGGTATCGTACAGTTCATTTTTGGGGGTAGTAATTTCTTTGAACAACCTAAACATCGTCTGATCTACTCATGAGAACAAATTAATTTTGCATTTAATGATAATATAACCATCAGCTTATCACCTATTGAGACGATTCCCATGGGATATCTATCTGTGTTGCTTTGCCAGCTTCAACCTGGTATTAGCAGTTGGAAAAATCTCTTGTCATCGTTTAACTCCTTTGTAGTGGAGAATAGACCTATACAGTTGCAATTTAAGATGGTTTGTTTTTTTAATATCCCAGTTCCTTGTCTATGACTCCATCTTTTTGTTTAATTTCTAGGTGGAAGGGATACTATCCCGGGCTGCTGATGAACTGAGTGCCCTTCAAGAAGAACGCAGGGTAAATTCTGGCTTGGGGCTATAACTTTTGCATGTCCATTTTGATTGTTTTGGCAGTCAGGAATCTCTTAAACTGCATATGTTTCTTGACAGAAAGTGGATCCTAAGACTGCTGAAGCAATAGACCAATTCTTGTCTAAACTGAGAGCTTGTGCCAAAGCAGAGACATCATTCACATTCATTTTGGATGATCCTGCTGGAAACAGTTTCATTGAAAACCCGTAAGGATATATATTCAACTTGGACATACCAAGTTAAAGTCAAGTTAATGTTTCTTATATCTAGCTTATGACAACAAGTTTACAACATTCGACAGACATGCTCCATCAATAGATCCCTCTCTAACAATCAAGTTCTATGAGCGAACACCCGAGCAACAAGCAACTCTTGGATATCTTGCTAACCCATCTCAGACTGGACAGTCAGAAAGAAGCCTTGCACTTTCTACTCAAACAACTTCTTTACCTCATGGAAGTATCGGAGCAACAGCTGGTCACCGAGCGATTGCGCAGAGTAATAGCACTGATATTTCTGATAACTTGTTTAGATACACTGCCCCTGAAGAGGTAACTTCTGACCCTGAAACTTTTTGATTATTTTTGTTGAATGTTCAAGGTTATGATCACTTGAGATAAGAAATCAGTGTCAAAATGTTTTCTGAGAGTGAAAAGTTTAAAATGGTAATTTTAGATAACATTACTATTGCTTATTTTGTCTAGGTGATGACTTTCCCTTCAACTTGTGGAGCATGTACAAAGCTGTGTGAGACACGGATGTTTGTGACAAGTATCCTTTCAAAACTCTTTGCCTGTTCCTTTGTGTTCTGAAACAAGTTTTACGTAATTGTGTTTGTTCGTGAACTCCTTGATGCTGTTTACCCCTTGACATAAAATAGAAATCCCGTATTTTCAGGAGGTTATTGTTATGGCATCTACATGTGACGATTGTGGCTATCGCAATTCTGAGGTTGGCTTCCATTAGTTTGAGAGATTTTGCTGACACAAGCCTGGTCTTTAGGTTTATTAACTTATTTTTGGGTGAATGTAAACAGTTAAAGCCTGGTGGTGCAATTCCTGAAAAAGGAAAGAAAATTATGCTCTCTGTGAAGAACATCACTGACCTTAGCCGAGATGTTATCAAGGTTAGTTTTTTTGCTTCAATTTGTTTGTTTATATAGTATTGCACCAGTAGCCTCTTAGGTAAAAATGTTGGATGAGTAGTGCACCAAGAGAGGCCTCTTAGGTATAAATGTTGGATGAGTAGTGCACCAAGAGAGGTCTCTTCATATCGTTTTATGTATCTTAAAGTAACTGAGAGTGTCACTTTACGGTTATATATAGAATAAGTTCGGTAAAGGTTTGACAATGAACCTAGCCCTGTGCTAAAGTTAAATTTGGTACTGTAACAAGTGTATGGTATAGATGTAGAATAGGTTTGTTTGATCTATAAGGCCCTTTGGTATAAATGTAAAGACATCTGATGGCGATGCCATAGAAGAAAACCATATAAACCACAATGTATGCTAGGAAATGTGTTATTTTAATGAAGGAAGCAACACATTCCCGTATTTCATTAGAGGTTAAGTTTTTTTGTTTCGTATATTAGTCAGACACTGCAGGAGTGAAAATCCCAGAACTTGATCTGGAGCTAGCTGGTGGTACACTTGGTGGAATGGTAACAACAGTGGAAGGGTTGGTCACACAGATCAGAGAAAGTGAGTGTGGCATCTCAAAATTATCCTTGTTTACTCTGAATCATGCATCTTTTACTCAATTTTAAGTGGACTAAGTACACTAGAGCAGATTTAGAGAACTGTGGCATAAATTAGGATCCTATAATTCTTCCTTGCCATGTTTTCATTGTTTGGCTAATGGAAGCAATGCTAGCCTTTTAGTGCTCGATCTTACCTACTGATCCAAGTATGTTATGGGTTCTCACAGGCTTAGCGAGAGTCCATGGATTCACTTTTGGTGACAGTTTGGAGCAGAGTAAGATTAACAAGTGGAAAGAATTTGGATCCAGGCTAACAAAGGTAGCAACAATGATTGAATTTATTTAACCTTCTCTTGTTCTTGATGTGCAAGAGGAAGCAAAGCAATAAGATCTGGTTTATACCAAATAGAGAACACCCCTTTCTTATCTCTTCTTGCAGCTTCTAAACTTAGAACAGCGGTGGACATTGATTCTTGATGACGAATTAGCCAATTCCTTTATTTCACCAGTAACTGATGATATCAAAGATGATCATCAGCTCACATGTAAGTTCCTCAGTGTTCCTTGACTATGATGAGCACATAACGAGTAAACCGGTTTAGGACCGCTGATTTCGTATCCGTTTCATTAACTAAATCTGCTCCGTACATGTTTATTCACATAAGGAATTTTACATACAGTCATTATAGATCAAGAAGAAACAACATTACTTGTTTTCGGTTTGAATTTAGTAAACTGAAATATGAATTGAAACTTAGGAGTGAAGATGTCAATTAGGAGAGGAGTGTTGGGTTTTAACTTTTAAGTGACAAATGTTGTTGTTGTATGTTTTGAACTGTATACAGTTGAAGAGTATGAAAGATCATGGGAGCAAAACGAGGAGTTGGGTCTCAACGACATAGATACTACTTCAGCTGATGCTGCTTATGAATCCACAGAGCCAACTAAATTACCTTGAACCTAAAAAGATATACCTTGAACGTGAAAAGTTACTCTAGAGTTATGATTTGTGTTTGGGATTATTATGTTTATGTTGTATATTATCACTTTAGAGTTCCTCCAATAAATAAAATTTACTTTGCTTCTCTTTTTTGTTTTTCTTTCTGAAATTTGTGAGTTGATTTCTTACACACTAGGATCCCACCCACCTGCGGTGTACGGCGGGACCATTTCTTGCATCAAATGATATTTCAGTATTTTGTGATATATTATTGAAATTATATAAATTTAGTAGTGTTTTTAGAATAAAGTAAGGGGGTGAGATGAATATAGAATTGATGGTATGTCTAAATAATTTTATTGTATGAAATTTGATTATTATAATATAATAGTTGTAATTGTCATGTATTAGTTAAGGAAAAAAGATGGCTAGCTAGACGAAGTATTGGAGAATACATGGTCATACATACCAAATATATTATTGTATACTCAACTACACAAAATATATGTATTACATGACCATATGCATGAACTATATGACATTATGTGATCAACATCATAGACATATAATCCAGTACACCGGTCAACTAACTCCGGCGAAGACCGACGTTGACTCCAGCGTTCACTTAAAAAGTATATATTATAAATAATAATAAAAATAATAAATTATTGCAGTAAATCATTTATGGAGTTTTATGATTAAAGACATATTCTATTCAATATCTAATTTTTTTTTATATATCTCTAATATATTCATTCTTATAATTAGTTACTTTTTATTTTTCAAGCTAAAGTAAATAGTTAAATGAAAATAATTTATAATTATTTTCAAGATATAAAATTTCATTTATAATTATCTTCAAGATATAAAATCATTCATAATTATTTTCAAGATATAAAAATAATTTATAATTATTTTCAATATATATATATATATAAATCTCTCATAATCAGATTATTTAAATACTACAAAAAAAAAAGAAAAGACTACAAAATCAATAAAATCAAATTCAACTACTTCCATTAGAATATTATATGCAAAAATTGAGAATATGACTCTTTACTCTAAATTTTGCATGGTAAATGTTATACAAAATTTTAGACACTCTTTACTTTAAAATTTACATACTCAAAATAACATATAAACAACAACAACAAAATTCACAATATTTACTTTTAACATATGAACATTTTCATTTTTACCCTCTTTTACACAATTACAATATGTTAAATTAATTTTTAGAATTTTTTTTAAGGTTTTGGTTCTCTATTTTACATTTAGGATATATTTAGGAAATATTTAGATTTTGAATTAACATATAAACAACAACAAAAATTCACTATATTTACTTTTAACATATGAACATTTTCATTTTTAACCTCTTTTACACAATTACAATATGTTAAATTAACTTTTAGAAATTTTTTTAAGGTTTGGGTTCTATATTTTACATTTAGGATATATTTAGGAAATATGTAAAACAATATTTAGATATTGAATTAACATATAAACAACAATAAAAAAAATTCACAATATTTACTTTTAACATATGAACATTTTCATTTTTACCCTCTTTTACACAATTACAATATGTTAAATTAACTTTTAGAATTTTTTTTAAGTTTTGGGTTCTCTATTTTACATATAAGATATATTTAAAAAATATATAAAAAATATTTAGATATTGGATAGAATATTTTTAAATAATAAAAAACCATAAATGATTGAATATAATAATTTCTTTTTTTTTATTTTTTTTATTTTAGAATTTTTTTTTGGTCAACGTCGGAGTCAACACCGGTCTTCACCGGAATTAATCAATCAGTGTACCAGATTGTATGTCTATGGTGTTGAATACATAACGTCATATAATTCATGTATGTGTCCATGTAATACATATACTTGATGTAGTTGAGTATACAATAATAGACTTTTAATCTAAATAATAAAAGTTCAATATAATACTCTGTTTCGCTAATGAATGTGATGTGACATGTTAGAATTGGCGTAACACCTTTCGTTTAACTTGTTTTATTTAATACTAAAATATTGTATGTGTAGACAACCTGTAAAATAAAACTATATAATCATATTTTTGTAATTTCAAATCGCCCTACCACTTGACCCGCGAGAATTTAAATTTTGTTTTAGGAATTAACAAAATATTTTAAATATTTGTTAAACAGTATTTTAATTATGTGATACTAATTTCTTTATTAAGTATTTTAGGCTCTTTCAGTTGAGTTTCTAATTCTAGATTTTTGTCAAAGGATTGGACTAATATGTAAGAGATAAGCGCATTTAAAATATTTAATCATGTTTCATTCTACATTACAGACGGTTATGAACTGAATTCATAAAATATTAAAATCTATTGTTTTTTTTTTAAATGAATGAGTATACATACCTACGTAAAATGATGTGTGAGTTTTTTTGCAGGACCTTCACTTCCCCTGTAGGGTATCACATCTCTAATGCGATAAGAAGAATATGAAAAATGAGGTAACTGCTCGGTGATCTGAAGGGATGACTGAAGAGTGATATTTTAATGACTTTAAATAAAGTAGAAAATGAAGGATTCTAAGAGTTTGTTAAAAAGTTTTTTAAAATGTTGCTGATTTGTTTTTCCTAATTTTGTAAAATGTTTTCATAAAATCTTTCACAATATTTCTATTTGATAAAAGAGTTTTCAAGACTTTTGTTATAAAGTAAATGATATAAAATCCTAAACCAATAACATAATATTTGAATTCATTAACAATCCAAGATTTTTTTGTTTTACTTGAATAACATAAAACTTTTAATGACTTTATAAAACTCTTAATCCAATAACACTATATTTATCAAGATTTTAAATAACTTTTTACAAATCTACAACTAATAACACCAAATTTTAAAAAAGTTTTAAAAGATCTTGATTAAATAATAACATATTTTACAAACTTTTAAAGTAATTAAAATTTTCTTTAAATCTCAAACCAATACCCCCTCTTAGATACGATAAACAAATAAGGATTCTTCATTAAAATTGACAATGAATGATACCATAGTTTTAGGCAAGATTAGCATGTTAAGAACTTATGTTATTGTTACGATTGTTTATGATTGAAGATTTAACGCTATTTTGTTAGAAAATACTATATGAAAACCCTATATGTAAAGAATATAATCGAATAAAAAAAGAATATGTCTTTTGATAAGATTTGTAATAACTCATTAGTTTATTCGGTTTATTTTTAGGAAATATTTGATCCATTAGGATCCATGATGGTATCCTAGTTTCACGGGATCAATTGTTTATTAACATTTTTGATATGCTCCTGGATTTTAATATCATATGAAGGCCCAAACAAACATAAGGCCCAACAAACACACGTGAATCCTATCATCAACGCCTAACGATAAAACTCAACACAATATCGCAGATCCGGTCCGTAACGGGTCGGGTAAACGGATAAACACGCGGACCCTCCAGCCAAACGGGCGGATCATTGGTTTCCAGTTTTTTATTACAAAATTACCCTTTTCAATTTTAAATAAGCTTTTCCTTCTTGTAACATTGGATGGCAATTTTAGTAAATAGAGTGATGATTTCGACATTTACACAAACACAAATGTACTACCCTTTTAATTATAAGAAAATGTGATATATGTTAACTAGGATTTAATCTACGATGTAGATTTTAGTTTATTTTTTTTCCTATATAATGAATTAGTTAGTAATTATCATGTTCTGAAATTTTCTGTTTCAATATATATATTTTTCTTTTGGTAAGAGTATACATATACACATTTAATTTTAAAGCTTTACAATTATATATTGTGTAAGATAAAAAAAAGAAGATATATGATTATCGTTTTTGTTTTTGTCGTATTTCCAATCTTTAGTACTTTCAGTCTCTGAACGGTTAGTGTGTTTTTAATAAGTTAGTTTACTTATTTACTAAGTGCATGTTTGTTTTTTCTTTTACAAAACAACTATAGAAGATAATCTATTTAGTTCATTTTTTAATTCAGGAAAATATTAAACTGTAAGCTATGATTGAATTATAATATATTTTTAATTAAATAATTAGTTTTATGGTTAATTTATGTATCATAATACAAAATCTTATGACACAATGTGATTTGTTAGTATTTTTCTTAAGGGCAATTGTCATAAATACCACTAAAATAGGGTTTTATACCAAAAATAACACAATTTAGTTTTTTTTCCAAAAATACTACATAATTGAATTAAAGTTCTAATACTAAAAACTAATTCCTAAATTCTAAATACTAAACCCTACCCCTAAAAACTATACCCTAAAACTAAATGTGTCAACCCAAACCTAAAAAAAAAAAAAAAATCTACATCCTTAAAAATCATTTTTTTTGTGTTTGTGGTAATTTTGGAAAAAAAACTTTTGTGGTATTTTTGGAAAAAAAAAAACTAAAATGTGGTATTTTTGGAAAAAACCTTTTTAGTGGTATTTAAAGGAATTTCTCTTTTCTTAAAGTGTTTATTATTAATCATTATCGATTGAATTTTTGTTTCTTACTTTTTTTTTCTTGTTAAAAATATTTATATAAATATGCTTTCAAGTTTTAAATTTAGTGGTAATTGACTATATTCTGGTTACTTACAAAAACACACATATATATATGGATAAAAAAATCTAAGATTTGATAAAACTACAGTTTTATGAATATTTAATATATTTGTATAAACAAGCCAAATTAAATCAAATAAAAATTATTAAAATTTTCTTACTCAGTCATATTTAGAATCATTTTTTCAACCACCACCAAAAATGTTTAGCCGAGGTGAGAAGTTTATTTCTCACATTTTTTTTATTCACTAAATGAATAAATTATATATGCTCTTAAATTATGAAAACGATATATAGAGATTTTTTATTTATTATGTGAATTATGTATTGATTCAAATGTATGCTAAATACAATCAAATAAATATCTGAAATTCAAATTATTTTTGCAAAATTAGAGGGAGACAATTATAAAATTTCCTTAAATCGAATTGACATTACTTATGATTTCAGTTATTTTTCACATTCAAAAAATTACTTCTCTTTTAATACATAAGATTATCATCGTTTTTTTTTGTAAATTTATTTAGTGTTAATTTCAAAAATTTAACGCATAAAGCAATATTCATATGTACATGTTTTGAACATTATTTTATTATATGTTGCTGTATCTAAAGCAATTGACAACATTAGTTTTTTTTTTTGGGTCCATGTGAATTTAGAGGAGAAAAAACTTCACTAGATTGTTAAATGTTTCGAGAAGAATTTGATTGAAAAGCAAAAAGTTGATTTTAATTTATTATGTAAATTTATTTGTTTTGCCATTTGGTCACAACATTTGGACTAGTACCTCCTAAATGATTGTTCTTAAGGGTGACAATATATATGTTAACAAAGTATATGTTAGCAATTAAATGAAAGACCTTAAACATTCATGAGACAAAACCGTACCAAAATTAAATAAAAACCAAGGTGAAGCCAATATGGAGCTATAAAAACATAGGAAAATTTGATCTATTCGAGCCATAATATTGCATTAGGTTGAAAAAGCTTTTAATGGTATAAATCACATTTAAAATAAAGGGAAAATTTCTTTAAAAACCTCAAATTATTCTTATTTGGACATTTAATACCTGATAGTTTTCGGTTGGAATAAAAATATCTGATGTATTAAACCCGTGTCACGCAAAACTTTATTTTAAAATCGTTGGTGGATTTCAACCCACGACTTAACAGATGTCGATGGTCGTTACGGATTTACTAACGGCTGCTAAAGATTTTTTTTTTTAATGCAAGTAAATCTACCTTCTAAGTTTTTGTTAAACTGATTCCTTGTTTTTAATATCATGGAAATATTCAATTTTTTTTTTTAATGCAAGTAAATCTACCTTCTAAGTTTTTGTTAAACTGATTCCTTGTTTTTAATATCATGGAAATATTCAATTTGTTCACATTACGTATTTGATTATCAAATTAAAACATCAATACCAACAATGTGGGCTTGGACTTTGTAAATTTATAAAATAAAATAAAATAATAATAACTATATGGGAAGGTATCGGTCCAAACAATATGGAGGCCCCAAAAATTGTTAAAACAAAAATATACATTTTAAAAGGTGACGATAATAATATCATACATTTTATGTTATAGTTTTATGAATCTCAATCATATTAATAAATAAAATAATATACTATGACAAGTAAAGCTCACAACAAACTCTAAATAATATAAACAGTCACATATTTAAATTCTAAAAAAGAAATAAAAAAGAAATCAATATGGAAACCTTCATTTTTTTTGCTTTAATGTATTTTTAAACATTTTTATCAATCGTAATAAATAATTAAATTAAATTAAATTAATTAAACAAGTATTTAAATCAAACCAGCATAGTTTAACTATTTCTAGTTGACGGCTATTACTGTTCCGTCATCTTTCATGGTGGTGCAAATAGGAAAGTTAGTTTTAAGGTTTAAAGTGTTAGTGAAACCATTTTTAAGATTTATAGTGTTGGTGAAAAAATCTCAAGCTTGATATGTGTATATTTTATATTTTACCATTTTTAACCACTGTTTATTCCCATCTTTTACATGTTTTATTAGCTCATTTTGTCACTTTCATATAGTTTAAGGTCTGTTTGTGCATTAGACTAGGATTTGCATTGCATCTGCATAGTTTCATGTTTAAGCAGGTGAATTGGACCCAAAGGGGATGGAAATGAAGCATAAGAAGAGGAGAGTGCAATCAGTGAGACAAATGGGAGCTGAATCAAGCTGGAGACCAACTTTTGGAAGCCACTCGACCCCAACACCCGGAAGCACTCGACCGTGTGCTACTCAACAACTCAATCGTGTGCTACTCAACCACTCGACCGTGTGCTGCCGCTGGGCTCAACTGTTTGGAAGAAGAAGAATGGACCACTCGACCCCCCCCCACTCGACCGTTTGTGGTCGAGTGCACCTTGGCCGCCTTTCTATTTTGTCTGCTACCCAAATCAGGGCTTCCTTCCCTTCAAGTGCACCTTGGCCGCCTTTCTATTTTGTCTGCTAGCCAAATCAGGGCTTTCTTCCCTCACTATAAGTACTCCCCATACCCCATGGCCGCCAGAGACAAGCAGTTAGGTCAGAAACAATTGTAGCCACCCCAAAAACCTAGTTTTTACCCGTTTTAGGTTTTTAGCTTACTTTATTGTTTATCTACTTTTGTTCTTCATTTTTCTCAAGAATTTCAATACTTTGTAAGCTTCATAACTTTCAGTGTATTGCGAATCTGAGTTTTCTTCTTTATAGTAATTTGTTGTTCATCATCTCATCTATCTTATCATGATAGTTTCATCATTTTCTGGGTTTGAGTTCATCATCATCATGTTCTGTTCATCTGAGTAGTGAGTTAGGATTCTAGGGATGGATTAGGCTGGTTTAGGGTTGTGGTTATTGGAATGGTCAAGCTTGTTTGTTTAGATATCTCTTCTGGGTTAGATATGCTCTATGATGTTCTTATATCTGAGAGGGTAAGAATAGATCTTTAAGCTTCTCTGCATCACACCAATGTTAGGGTTGCTAGATAAGGCTAATCTGGAGATTATCATGCTTGTCCCAAGAGATTGGTTTTGATTTTGGTTTTTCATGGATTTCACGGTGGTTTACTCGGGCTCTTTGAGCGTAATCTATACTTACTATTTATGGAAATTGGATTTTAGATCCGATCGGAAAAGGGGAAAGTCTGGCGGTGTGGGGTATAGCGATTTTCTTGATCGCATCTTGATCATATCGTGGATCCTCAGTTATGTGATATATTCTATGTTATTTATAGAAACGGAAAGCTAATTGGTTGTCACTCTGATTGGGTTATTCCCCAAATTAGTTTTTTCGATCTAATGGTGGATTTTGGTTTCCATTGGTCTCGGCTTTCGTATGTTTGTCCAAATCGGGATATTGATGGTAAATGGATTTGGCATCATTTGCGGGATCTGATTGTTGGTACCTTGATTGTGAGGATTGATCCGATTGCTTTGCGGATCATGATGGTCTCGGTGTATAAATGGACATCTCTCATAGTTGAGCAACTCCATCACATACATCACTACTTCTTATCTTTTGTCTCCTCTGGGTTTTGGCTTCTCTCTTCTTGTGTTACAACGTTTGTTGAGTGTCTCTTTGCGATGTCTCAAAGTATGGTTTTGGGTCCAGTCTCGGCCTCAAGTGGTGCTCCTCCCGTTGTGGTGAAGCGTAAGGTCAAGATACCGTATTTCGATAATACGGCCTTGATTGAGGGTTACTCTAAAACGATCATTGGAAGACGTATGAATCCACGTTCACAAGACATGAAGATGCTCTTGTTCATGTTTCCAAGAATCTGGCATATGGAGGGCAAAGTTGTTGGAAAATGTGGGATGAGCTGTGATGTTGAGTGCGCGCTCTGCAGTTTTTTGGTAAATACCATTAACCATGTCCTCTTTCAATGTCCTCTAGTGAGGTAGGTTTGGGCTTTGTCTCCCTTTCCAACAATGCTGGACGACTTCCCATTTGAGTCCATCTTTGCAAATATGGACTTCTTATTTTGGCGGGTCCAGCAGTCCCATATCTGGGATATGTATCCATGGATCTTGCGGTATCTTTAGAAGGCTCAAAATCCACTTGCGATTTTGCGTTTAGCGGAGGAAGAATCTAAGACTTTGTCTCGGGCACAGATGGACGAAGTGGTGGATACATCCTCTGTTGTACCACGAGCAACGTTTGGTTACGGACGTATTCTGGAGTTTGATAAGCCTCTCATAGGTTATGTTTGTATTGTAAATGGATCTTGGAAAGCCAGTGACCCTTTTGCTGGGCGTGGCTGGTATTGCACTTCTTCGATGGGGGAGGCTCCCATTATGGGGGCTGCTAATTTCCGCCGTAGTATCTTGCCTCTCCATGCAGAGATGGAAGCGCTTATCTGGGCGATGCGTTGTATGATTGGCGCGGATTACCAGGAAGTTCTTTTTCTTACTGAGTACTCTGACCTGGTGAAGATGGTGTCTTCGCCCTCCGAGTGGCCAGCTTTCAAGGCGTACTAATAAGAGATTGAAGCTAACAAAGAGGAGTTTAGTTCTTTTTCCATCGATTTAGTTCCCGCTTCGGTCAGCCTCGCATCAAGTTACTTTTGTAAACAATGTTCATTTTCATTGGCTCGTTTGAGCTAATCGTTTCCCATTGTTGTTAAAAAAAAATGTATAGACATAGTTGCATATGTTGTTATGGATTCACATTAGACAAAATAGGATAAATACATTGAAGAAAGCCAAAAAATGGTAATTCTTAATCCGTAAATTAAAAATATATGTAAATAGTACAATTTCTATATGTTATAGAGAGATTCCAGTTTTAATATAGTTCATTAACCTTTATTTGATATCATATAGTTCATCTGCCTAGCATGAATATGCAATAAAGTAATAATATCATATTATAAAAATAACATAATATCAACCCAAATTTTTTTTAAGGAGCAAATCCAATACAGTAGAGTTAACTCATAAAATTTCTGGTTTGAAGAAGAGTCNAAAAAAAAAAAAAAAAAAGAACGATAGTCTTTTAGGCGTGACTTAAATGAAGTTCAACGAATTATTATGTATGTAATTGTTGTAGTTAGATTAATACAAAGTATATTAGGTTTTATAGTTTGCTTGTTGTTGCTATTTTTATAATCGTTCTTAAAATCCATCACTAATTTGATTGAGCAAAAAAAAAAAAACCGGAAGTAAAACATGATTGCAAATCTTTAGAAGAACATTTTATTATTTTGTATTGTTTAACAAACTAGTTTTTTTTTTTGGGTGAGAACAAATTAGTCTTTTTGTAGGCAATTCCTACACTATTTTTAGAAGCAATTTACATGTAACTTCACAAAAACAAAAAGAGTGCAGTGACCTTTCAAATGGGCTTAGTGGAGGACTAGCTTTATTTTGGAAAGACCTGTATGTGGTCGAGGTTTTGCATTCTGATTCGAGAATGATTGATACTAAAATCATTAAGGGAGATCTTATTTTCTTCATCACATTTGTATATGGAGACCATGCTCGCCATCTAAGACAGGAGGTCTGGGAGAGACTAATGCGGATAGGGATTCAACGAGATGAAGCTTGGATGCTCACTGGTGACTTTAATGAGATTATGGACAATTCTGAAAAGCTGGGAGGTCCTAGGAGACCAGAGAGCTCCTTTTATCCATTCCGTACGATGGCAAGAACATGCAGAGTTAAAGAGATTCCAAGCTTTGGGAATCGGTTGTCATGGGGTGGTAGAAGAGACAACGTCTGGGTCCAGTGTAGGTTGGACAGGAGTTTTGGTAATAGTGAGTGGTTTACTCTGTTTTCTCGGGTGAATACTGAATACTTGGATCTCTTGGGTTCTGATCGTAGACCAATTTTCACTAGATTAGTTGGAAATGACACAAGTTACAAGGGGAGGTTTATCTTTGATAAACGCTTGATCAATAAGCCGGAAACTGAGGATATCATCAAAGAACAGTGGAGAGTGGGGAATCGGAGCTCCAGGAGCTCAGTGACAGGGAACTTAGCCAAATGTTGTTGTGCTTTGTCACGTTGGAAACACAGTAATCTGATGAATTCTTCATTGCAGATTCAGTTGCTTAGGAAAGATTTGGAAGATGAATCAACTAAGCTGCACCCTAATTTCCAGAAATTAAGCCAGATAAAATGGGCTTTAGCGGTAGCCTTTCGTGAGGAGGAGGTGTATTGGAGACTTAAGAGTCGAGAATCCTGGCTTCAGGCTGGTGATAAGAATACTGCCTACTTTCATGGCAGTGTCAAGTATAAGAGGTTAAAGAACCGACTGATATCACTGGTTGATAAGAATGGTGCTGAATGTTTTGAGGAGGGCTCTAAAGGTACTGTGGCGGCAAAATATTTTTCTGAGCTTTTTAAAACCTCTAACCCATCTGGATATACTGATCTCTTGGAAGGTATGGAACCACGCGTGACTGAAGATATGAACTCTTTACTAGTGGCTCCAATCACGGATCATGAGATTAAACAGGCGGCTTTTAACATCAAAGGGGATAGTGCTCCGGGTGCTGATGGCTGGACTGGTGCTTTCTTCCGTAAATACTGGGCAATTGTTGGCCAAGATATCACCAAGGAGGTTCAAGGGTTTTTCAACACTGGTTCTTTACCGCAAGACTGGAATCACACTCAGCTGTGTTTGATCCCCAAGAAGCCAAATGCCAACCTTATGTCGGATATGCGACCAATAAGCTTGTGCTCTGTTCTTTATAAGATTGTGTCAAAAGTCCTTTGCACACGTCTCAAACGATGCTTACCGGGTTTAGTCTCAGAAACACAAGGCGCTTTTGTAGTAGGGCGGTTGATATCTGACAACATTCTGATCGCACACGAGATTGTTCATGCTCTCCAGACGAATGCAAAGTTTAATGAGAGTTTCATTGCCATCAAGACAGATATGTCGAAGGCGTACGATAGAGTTGAGTGGGACTTCCTGGAGCACCTTTTCATCAAGATAGGATTCCATAGTCAATGGATTTGTTGGATAATGGTTTGTGTTCGATCTGTTACGTTTTCTGTGCTCATCAATGGGTGTGACTATGGATTCATCAAACCGGGTCGTGGAATCCGACAGGGAGACCCACTTTCTCCTTTCATTTTCATCTTGTGTGAGGAGGCTCTAGTCCATGTGATGCACCGTAGTCAGATTCAAGGATGCTTAACGGGGTTCAGTTTCAATGATTCCTGTCCAGTGATACAACACTTACTTTTTGCTGATGATAGTTTCTTCATTAGTCGAGCCAGTAAAGAGGAGTGTGAGGAGATTATTCACTGTCTTCACCTGTATGGGAAGGCGTCTGGGCAAGTAATCAATTTCACCAAATCTGCAGTCACTTTTGGGAAGAAGACACCTGAGGAGGTTAAGGTGATGGTCAAGCAAACGTTGACTATTTTTGAAGAAGGTGGCACAGGTTCATATTTGGGGTTACCGGAATGTTTCAGTGGATCAAAGCAAGCACTTTTGGGGTTCATCGGTGATAAGTTACAATCTCGTTTTCAAGGATGGTTTGCGAAATCTTTGTCCTTGGGAGGAAAAGAAGTCCTTTTGAAGGCGGTGGCGATGGCACTTCCGGTTTATGCCATGTCGTGTTTTAGATTGAGTAAGAACCTTTGCAGGAAGCTCACAAGTGCCATGTGTGAGTTTTGGTGGAGCAATTGTCAGGGGAAGAGGAAGATTGCGTGAGTTGCGTGGAAGAAAATGTGTAAATCCAAATCAGAAGGTGGTTTAGGGATCTTGGGGATTTT
Source organism: Camelina sativa (assembly GCF_000633955.1). Lineage (NCBI taxonomy): Eukaryota > Viridiplantae > Streptophyta > Magnoliopsida > Brassicales > Brassicaceae > Camelina > Camelina sativa. The sequence continues at coordinate 19,400,930 of NC_025694.1, read as the reverse complement.
AACCAGGCCTTGTTAGCTAAACAAGCATGGAGGATTCTGAATAACCCTGAGTCTCTGATTGGGAGATTCTATAAAAGCATATACTTTCGTAAATCTTCATTTCTTGAATGTGGCTCTGGTTCGAGACCGTCGTACGCGTGGAGAAGCATATTACATGGGCGTGAGTTACTTAAACAATGTTTAATGAAGACCATTGGGGATGGATGTGATACCATGGTTTGGCTGGACAAGTGGGTTTTTGACAAGCATCCCAGAGCACCCTTTAGATCGCAAACCTTTTTTCAAGTCAATTTGCGTGTGTCTGAGCTTCGGATATCTAATCAGTCTCAGTGGGATAGGGAGAAAGTGAAGG